>NW_023046434.1:0-54917 GCF_011762505.2 Arvicanthis niloticus
GATGACATTTTCTAGTTCCAAACATTTACTAAGAAATTTCTCGAATTCATTATTTTTTAATAGTCTGAGTAGTACTCCATTGTGTAATGTACCACATTTTTTTGGTATCCATTCCTCTGTTGAAGGACATCTGGGCTCTTTCAAGCTTCTGGCTATTATAAATAAGGCCTGCTATGGTCCTAGTAGAGCATATGTCCTTATTAGATTTTTCGGATCTTCTGATATATGCCGGACGTGGTATAGCTCGGTCCTCAGGTAATTCTATATCCAATTTTTTCCTGATGAAACTCCAGACTGATTTCCAGAGTGGTTCTACCAGCTTGCAATCCCAACACAATGGAGGAGTGTTCCTCTTTCTCCATATCCTCACCAGTAATCTACCATCACTTGAATTTTTTATCTAGCCGTTCTGACCACTGTGAGGTGGTATTCAGGGTTGTTTTGATTTGCATTTCCCTGATGGACTAGGAAGTTGAGCATTTCTTAAGGTGCTTCTTGCCATTCGAATTTTCCTCCTCGGTTGAGAATTCTTTGTTTAGCTCTGTCCCCATTTTAATAGGGTTTATTTGGTTGTCTGGAGTCTCATTTCTTGAGTTCTTTGTATATATATTGTTTTAGCCCTCTATGGGATCTATCTTGGTAATTTCTTTTCCCAATCAGTTGTTGCTGTTTTTTCTTATTGAACGTCTTTTGCCTTCAGAAGCTTTGCAATTTTATGAAGATCCATTTGATCAGTTCTTGATCTTAGAGCATAAGCCATTGTGTTTCTGTTCAGGAACTTTTGTCCCTTGTGCCTAAGAATTCGAGGGTCTTCCACACCTTTTCTTTCTATTATTTTCAGTGTACACGGTTGTTATGTGAAGGTCTTTATCCACTTGGACTTGAGCTTTGTACAGTGGGATAGGAATGTATTGAATTGCCATTCTTCTACATGCTGCCTCCATTGAACCAGCACCATGTGTTTGAAATCTGTCTTTTTTCCACCTGGATGGTTTTAGCACTTTTTTTCCCCAAAAGAATCAAGTGACCAGGTGGTGCGGGTTCATTTCTGGATTTCAATTCTATTCCATGATCTTCCCTGTCTGTCTCTGTACAATACCATGCAGTTTTTGTTACTAGTGCTCTGTAGTACAGTTTGAGGTCATGATATTGTTTCCCAAAATTCGTTTATTGTTGAAGAATGGTTTTCTCACTATCCTGGTTTTTAGTTATTCCCAAATGAATTTTGCAGATTGGTCTTTCCTATTTCCATGAAGAATTGATTTTGGAATTTTGATGGGGATTTGCATTGAATCTGTAGCTTGCTTTTGGCAGATGGCCATTTTTACTAATTAATCCTGCCAATCCGGAGCATGGGAGAAATCATCCGCTTCTGAGATCTCTTTGATTTGTTTTTGCTTCAGAGACTTGAAGTTCTTGTCATAAAGACTTTTACTTGCTTGGTTAGATTCACTCCCAATATTTATATTATTTGTGGCTATTGTGAGGTATAATTCCCTATTTCTTTTTCAGCCTGTTTATGTTTTGAGTAAGAAAGGCTACTGTTTTGTTTGAATTGATTTATAATCTCACCACTTTGCTGAAGTTGTTTATCAGGTTTTAGGAGTTCTCTGGTGGAAGTTCTAGATCACTTATGTATACTATCGTATCATCTGGAAATATTGAAATTTTGACTTCTTCCTTTCCTATTGTATCTCTTTGACTTCCTTTTGTTGTCTACTTGCTCTGGCTAGGATTTTCCAGTACTATATTGAAATAGATAGGTGGGAGAGTGGGCAGCCTTGACTAGTTCCTGATTTTAGTGGGATTGCTTCCAAGTGTTCTCTCCATTGTTAGTTTGATGTTGGCTACTGCTTGCTGTATATTGCTTTACTATGTTTAGGTATGAACTTGAATTCCTGATCTTTCCAATACTTTTAACATGAAGGGATGTTTTTGAATTTCCAAATGATGTTCTCAGGATTCTAGTGGATGAGCATTGTTTTTTTTTTTCTTTGAGTTTATTTATGTATGGATTACATTGATTGATTTTCGAATATTGAACCATCTCTGCATTCCTGGGATAAAGCCTACTGATCATGATGGATGATTGCTTTGTGTGTTTTCTTGGATTTGGTTTGTGAGAAGGTTTATTGAGTATTTCTTTGCATTATATCCATAGAAAGATTGGTCTGTATTCTCTTTTCTTGTCCTGTCCTTTGTGAGGCTTAGGTATGAATATAATTGTAGCTTCATAGAAACGAATTGGGTATTGTTCTTTCGTCTCTATTTGTGGAATAGTTTAAAGAGAATTGGTATTAGTCCCCCTTCCTGGAAAGGTCTGTAAAGATTTTTGTATTAAAACCATCTGACAGGAGTTTTTATTGGGGGGGAGATTTTTAATGACTGCTTCTATTTCTTTAGGGGTTATGCAGCTGTTTAGATGGTTGATCTGCTCCTTGTTTAACTTTGGTACCTGGTATGTTAGCTCTAAAAATTGTTTCATTTCATCCAGAATTTTCCAATTTTGTTGAGTATAGGCCTTTGTAGTAGGATCTGAGGATTTTTAAAAAATTTTCCTCTGTTTCTGTTGTTATGTTCCCTTTTCAGTTCTAATTTTATTAATTTGGAGTATTGTCTCTGTGCCCTTTGGTTAGTCTGGCTAGGGTTTGTCTATCTTATTGATTTTCTCAAAGAACCAACTCCTGGTTTGTTGTATTTTGTGTAGTTCTTTCTGTTTCAACTTGGTTGATTTCAGCCCAGAGTTTGATTATTTCCTGCCATCTACTCCTCTTGGGTATATTAGCTTCTTTTTGTTCTAAAGCTTTCGGGTGTGCTGTCCAAGTTGTTAGTGTATTCTTTTCCATTTTCTTTTTTCTGGGCACTTAAAGCTATGAGTTTTCCATCTGTAGTACTGCTTTCATGGAGTCCCCAAATTGTGATACGATGTGTCCCTCATTTTCATTAAATTCTAAAACGTTTTTAGTTTCTTTCTTTATTTATTCCTTGACCACGTTATCATTGAGTGGAGCAGTGTTCAGTTTCCAAGTGTATGTGGGATTTCCATTGTTTTTTTTTCCAAGGTCAAAGACCAGTCTTAGTCCCTGGTGGTCTGATAGGGTACAAGGGATTATTTCAATCTTTTTGTATCTGTTAAGGCCTGTTTTTTGACCAATTATATGGTCTATTTTGGAGAAGGTACCATGACATGCTGAGAAAAAAGGTTATTCTTTTGTTTTAGGATGAAATTTTCTATAATGTCAGTTAAATTCAATTGTTTGATAACTTCTTTTAGTTTCATTGTGTCTTGGTTTAGTTTCTGTTTCCATAATCTGTCCATAGCTGAGAGTGGGGTGTTGAAATCTCCACTATTATTGTGTAGGGTGCAATGTAATGATTAAGCATTAGTAAAGTTTCTTTTATGTATGTGGGTGCCCTTGCATTTGGGGCATAGATGTTCAGAATTGTGAGTTCCTCTTGGTACATTTTTCCTTTGATGAATATAAAAGTGTCCTTCTTTATCTTTTTTGATTACTTTTGGTTGAAAAACGATTTTATTTGATATTAGAATCACTACTCCACTTGTTTCTTGGGACCATTTGCTGGAAGATTGTTTTCTAACCTTTTACTCTGAGGTGTTGTCTGTCTTTTTCCAACGGTGTGTTTCCTGTATGCAGCAAATGTTGGATCCTGTTTATGTATCCAGTCTGATAGTATATGTCTTTTTATTGGAGAATTGAGTACTATTGATATTAAGAGATTATTAAGGAAAAATGAATGTTGTTTCCTGTTATTTTTGTTATTGGCAGTGGAGTAATGTTTGTATAGCTACCTTCATTTAGGGTTGTTGGAAGATTACTTTCTTGCTTTTTCTAGGTTGTAGAAACTCCTTGTGTTGGAGTTTTCCACCAATTATCCTTTGAAGTGCTGGATTTGTCATAATTTATTGTGTAAATTTGGATTTTGTCATGGAATATTTTGTTTCTCCATCAATATCGATTGAGAGTTTTGCTGAGTATAGTTGTCTGGGCTGGCATTTGTTTTCTCTTAGGGTCTGTATAATATCAGTCCAGGATCTTATGGCTTTTATAGTCTCTGGTTAAGAAATCTTGTGTAATTCTTATAGGTCTGCCTTTATATGTCACTTTGCCTTGTTCCCTTACTGCTTTTAGTATCTTCTCTTGTTTTGTATATTTGATGCTTTGATTATTATGTGATAGGAGGTATTTCTTTTTTGGTCTAGTTCTATTTGGGGTTCTGTAGGCTTCTTGTATATTTAAGGACATCTCTTTCTGTGGTTAGGAAGTTTTCTTCTATAATTTTGTTGAAGATATTTATTGGCCTTTATTTGGGAGTCTTCACCCTCATCTATACCTATTATCCTTAGATTTGGTCTTCTTATTGTGTCCTGCATTTCCTGGATGTTTTGTGTTAGGAGCTTTTTGCGTCACATTTTTTTGGACTGTTGTGTCTATGTTTTCCATGGTATCTTCTACGAATGATATTCTCTTCTATCTCTTGTATTCTGTTTGGTAATGCTTGTGTCTATGCTACTGATCTTTTTCCTAGGTTTTCTATCTCCAGGTTAGTCTCCCTTTGAGATTTTTTTATTGTTTTTACTTCCATTTTTAGATCCCGGATGGTTTTGTGTAATTCCTTCACCTGTTTGGTTGTGTTTTCTTGCATTTCTTTAAGGGCTTCTATCTGTTTACCTGCGTTCTCCTCAAATTCTTTGAGAGTGTTGTTTATGTCCTTTTTAAAGTCCTCTAAACATCATCATGAGAAGTGATTTTAATTCTGAGTCTTGCTTTCTGGTTTATGTGTTCAGGACTTGCTATGGTGGGGAACTTGGGTTTCTGGTGATGCCAAGTGACTTTGGTTTCTGGTGTTTTTATTCTTATGCTTGCCTTTTGCCATTTGGTTTAGCTTTAGTGCTATTTGCTCTCACTGGTTCTGACTGGAGCCTGCCTTTTCCAGTTATCTTGGTTGTGTCAGAACTCCTTGGGGTCTGGATGTCTCTATATCCTGAGCTCCAGCTGGTCGAGTTAGTGTCTCCTCTAGGATATCCAGGATATGGTGGCTCCACGGTAGTAGACCAGCTAGGTGTTTGCTGCTCTGAGTGTAGTTTCTCCTCTAGGATTCTTCAGGATATGGTGTCCCCCTGCTCTGCAGCTCTGCAGACCTTGAACTCTCTAGGATGCAAACAGGTCTGCAGTCATTGACCTCTCTAATGCGCAGGAGGCAGTTTCCTCAGAGGACACGATCAGCTTTGTGACTGCTCCATCTTTCGGATCCAGGCAATGGGCAGAAGCGGAGTGATTTTCTGCAGGGGCAGGTTCTTGATGCAGGTGGCTCTGGGGGCCTCCTATTGCCAGTCGTGCTTCTGGGGCCTAGGGCGGTGAGTCAGGTGCTCCTACTTCAGCTCTGTGGGTCGTGACCTCTCTAGGATGCCTCTGGACACAGTTTCCTCAGGGGAGCAAATCAGCTGTGTGACTGCTCCAGCCTCTGGGATCTGTGCAATGATGTTTTGTTTTTTTCTTCTAGAGCTTTGAGGCATTTCATTAATTGCTTGAATAAGAAACTCACCAATTCTTTACATAAGTGCATAGTGCTAAGGAGTTTCCTATTAGTACGGTTTTCATTGTATACCAAAATTGGGTATGTTTTACACTTATTCTCTTTGAATTCTATGAAGTCTTTTCTGTATTTCTGCCTTTGACAGTTACCATTAAGTAGGATTATTGCTCATTTTCTAAGAGTTCATAAACTTGCTGTTGTTTCTGTTGTATTTTAAAATCCAGCTTAAACTATGTAGTCTTCTAAGTATAGGATATTATTTCAATTTCTTTTATCTGCTGAGACTTACTTTGTGACTGAGAATGGGATCAATTTTCAGAAATGTTTTATGAGGTGTTGAAAGAAGGTGTATTCTTTTGTGTTTGGTGAAATGTTCTTTAAATTTGTTAGGACTTTCTGGTTTATAATTTCAGTTAGCTCTTTTCAAGTTTTGACTGCATGAGAGTAGTATACTGAAGGTTCCTGCTGTCAGTGTGTGATTGACAATATGTGATTTGTGCTGTAGTCTTTTTTTCAATTTGAGTGCCCTTATGTTTTAGGCATAGATGTTCTTAAGACTTGAAAATAAATGTTGCTGAATTTTCCCATGATGAGTATAAAATGTCTTTGCCATCTCATTTGATTAACTGTAGTATTAATCTATTGTGTTAGATACTAGAAAGGCTACGCCACCTTGTTTCTTAGGTCCATTTCAATGGAAAATCTCTTTGCAACCCTCTACCTCTAAGGCAATATTTATATTTGATGTTGACATTCATGCCTTATATGCAGCAGAATGATAGATGCTGCTTTTTGCAACCTATTGTTAATCCATCTCTTTTCATTGGAGAATTGAGTCCATTGATATTCCCAGATATCAATGAAATAATATTTTAACTTTTTTTTGTTTTGTGTTGTTATTTCGGTAGTAATCATGTGGTGTGGTTTTTGTGCATGTGTGTGTGTGTGCATGTGTGCATGTGGGTGTATGCTCATGCTTATTTCTTTTAATTTTGCTACTGTGAGTTTATCTATGGCCTATGTTTTCTTGGAAGTAGTTAAACTCCTTGAGTTGGGAGTTTTTCTTCTTGTACCTTCTGTACAATTGGGTTTTGTAGATAATTAATGTTCAAGTTTGATATTTTAAAGAAAATTATCTTGTTTCTCAATATATTGTGATTAAATTTTTGCTGGGTATAATAGTCTCAGATGGCATCTGTAGTTATCTTAGAGTCTGCCATACTCTCTCCACATCCTTATAGCCTTTAGAAACTCCTTAAAGGAGTCTGGTGTAATTGGAATGGGTTTCCGATTTATATATTAGTTGATTTTTTTCTGTATCATTTATTATTCTTTCCTTATCTAGTGTTTGCTGTTTTGCTTATTATGTGATAAGAAGACGTTCTTCTCTGGTCCAATTTGTTTGGTGTTCTGTAAATTCTTGTACCTTTATAGACATCTCCTACTTTAGGTTAGAAAACTTCCTTCTATGAATATATCAAAAAATAGTTTCTGGGCCTTGAACCTGAGAAACTTCTTCCATTATTCATGTGATTCTTAGATTTGGACTTTTTTATAAACAGCCAAGAATTCTTGGATGAATTGTGTCATTTTTAATTAAAATTTAACATTTTCTTGGAAATATCTATTTCTTCTATCATATCTTCACTGGTAGAGTTCTCTCCTTCTCTTTGTGTTCTTTTGGTGATACTTGCATTTGTAGGTTCTATTCATTTTCCTAGATAGTTTTTCATTTCCAGAATTTCCTGTTTGTGATTTTTTCTTCATTGCCTCAATTTTTCACTTTCAGGTTTTGACTTATATTATTCATTTCTCCAACTGTTTGCTGTTTTCTTGGATTTCGTTAAGAGATTTGTATATATCATCCAACTGTTTGTGTTTCCTGGCTTTGGGTAGTTTATTATGTCTTCCATTGATTGTGTTTTACTTGATTTCTTTTAGAGACTTTCTGTTTCCTATTTGAAGACCTCTATAATCTTCATAGAGTTATTTTGAATGATAACTTCTTTGTCTTCACCTGTACTGAAATATTCAGGGTTTGCTAGACGAGGTTAGCAGGCTCTGCCTCTGACAAAATACCATGAATGTCATAGATTGTTTTCTTATACTGGTGAATAGGAATCTAGGTTTGTTAGGATTGTTGGTCTAGGTGCCAAGTTCTGAGTTTTGTTTGGATGGATTTTGTTGTGGTGGTGGTTGCTGTTTGTTTTTTAATTTTTGTTTTTGGATGCCTTTTTTGTTCTTTGTTTCCATTTCTTCTCTGGTACTCTAGCCAGAGTGGCCTGTGATTAAGTAGATTGCTCTCTGCTTAAGTTGGGTATTGGACGCTTCTGATGGCCAGGATGGCTCACAGAAATGGCTCTAGCCTATTAAAGGGATCAAAGGGCCATAATTTAAAAAATTCACATCATTTCCTCTTTGCACAGTTCTTCTCCATAACAAATTCATGATTAGGCAAAGGAAAACATTTGAGGAAATATTTCACATAGGAAGCTAATTTCAGGCTGAACAAAATGAAATGACGGACCTAATCTTTTCCCTTTCATAAAAAGATCATTCCTTAATATATAGACATGTACAGGATGTACAGGAGTATGTCTCATAGAGAAACACAATTTTATCTCTTGGTTCTGGGAAAAGGCATCCTATCTGTAGGTGATGTATTGTTTTTTTTTTTTTAATTTGTCGAAGTCTTTCATGGACATATAGAATTGAAGGATATATTTGACCAAAACATAGGTAATGAAATTTCCTTTTGATTAAGGGCCTAAGCACCATACTTCTGGATGAGTAAACATATTTCTGAGAAACAAATCCATTATAGAAATGATATAAGTATTTTCTAGGCTTCCATTTTTAAGGTAATGAAGGCAGTTCCCTTTAAGAGTATCTGTTACATAGCACATTCCTTTAGGAAGAATCTTGGGTGAATCCCAAGATTCTGCCAGAACAATGCAGGCTCAGAGACTCGAGTGCTTTCTGAGAGAGGTTAGTTGGTAATAGTTCAGTAATAGAGGACTGGCAATTAGTCAGGACTCCCCCTGCCCCCACAGTAATCCTAATGACTTTGGGCCCTTCTTAGCCTCTGCTAGCTTTAAACCTCCAGTAATCTGCTCTCTTTTGGTTTTTCAGAATTGCGACCACGGCAACATTCCTGGCTAAGGTAGTGAGGGATAGTGACCTCTGGCCAGAGTACAAAAATCTGAGGTCCTACAAAAGAATGTGGGTTAGCAAGGTGAGGCCAAGGACCAACATAGACAAGGAACTTTATAGAGTAAAAGTCTATTGCTTGGTAGAAGGCAAGAATTGGAAAGACATAGGTGCAGGACAAATTTCATCAAATACATTGAACGGCTCGAGGGTGTAGCCTGCTTGTTCATTCAGAATCAGATGACTCACTGACTGTGGAGTATAAGATACATCCTAAGTGCCCTATAGAAACAGCAAGGAAATATAATCATTTGGTTCTGATGCTAAGAACCATGGATGGCAATACATTTCCAGGAACCAAATGCTTGTCAGGAAAATCTGGAAGAGATCTGTCCAAGTTCAAGGTAAAGATCCAAGTGTTAGAAATAACACAAGAACTTACTGGTGATCTAGAAAGCTTTGCAGCTCTACAGCTGAGCTCGAATCTGTTTGAGGTGGCAAATTTTAAACTCTCTAGACTTTGAAGGCATTGTAAGTTTATTTGCTTTTTCAATGAAATGCCAAGCCTCAAGGAAAGGCTGGTGCTGGTCTTAGAAACTGAAGGTTAACATAAAAAACCTGCTGCAGCTGTTCAATGCTTGTGAAAAAAAGCTGAACTTGGAAGGCTTACAACTATTTGAATAGCATCATTAAAGGAATCCTGTTTCTAAATGATACAACGCTTGTTAAGATCTGTGTTCTGATGAATTTTCAGGGATGTGGTAGGATGCCTTGAATATGGCCCTGGTTTGGATCAGCAAACGGCACAGGGAATTCTTTCTTGACTCAAAATGTTAAATCAGGGAAGTTATCCCAATAACACAACCCAACTTCGGCAAAAAATACAACAGACCTATCAGAATGCAATATGTTCATGATATTACGTTGCCCACGCCGTCCATATTTGAATCAAATCTTCTTTCGGATCTTTACCACTATGATTTTTTCCAATAAAATTGAAATAATTTACAATGTTGCAGAGATGAAAATTTTTTGCTTGAAGTTTTTGCTCAGTTAAAGATAATGGTGTAAGTGATGAGAGAAGGCGTGAATTGTTATTATTCTTCAAGGAATTCTGTGTATTTGCCAAGACATTACAGTCTCAAGAGAAAAATGCATAATAAAAACACTGATAAAGCTAGGAGTCATGATGCTCTAAAAGTCATAGTACACATGCCTGATAATCAAATACAACTAGCTGCTATAGATATATTTGCTTATCTAGTAGACTATAATCCTCGACTAGTCCAAGCATATATAATGGAAGAAGCTCAGGACAGTGAAGATAATGATGACCTTCTCATTAATATAATGATCAAAAAAATGATCTGTGAATACTGATCCTGAATTTTCACGAGGCATTATTTTTGCCAGCAGTCTTCATACTCATTCTTGATTCCAGAAAAATATGCGTGTCACAGCTAATGATAGTGAAAAGAAAGGGATTTCTAAATTTCTTCTATACACATTGCATGAGTAACCTCATAGCACCATTTTGTCCACCACAGTAGAAAATGCAGAGATGAAAATAGGGCTAACATCTGTCTGATATTTATCAAAATGCGACAATTGCTGGAAGTAATTTTAGACATACTCATGTTTTGTGTACAATGCCATTCAACATATATAAAAAATTATATTTGAGCAACAACTTGCTCAGCAGAATCTTGGTTGCTCATGAATTCAAAGCATAACTTTTCCTGATTTTGTGTGTTGTCCCGGTTTTATGAAAGATGATTGGCCTAAAAGATGAAATGTATAATAATTACATAATTAAGAAAAACTATTTGAACCAGTGTAAATACTTTTATGCATAATGGACCTCGGTACAATATGTTTAACATTCAGCTATGTGAGCTATTTGAATTTATAAAGACAAGAAAACATCAATTCCTCTTATTGCAACCTTGTGGAAAAGTTTTTTATTCCTTTTGAATCAATTGAGTATGTCCAGACCTTTAAAGGGTTGAAGACTAAATATGAAGAGAAAAGAAGAGGGAAAATAGAATACAAAGTTATTTAAATGATATGATACACCAGAAAATATTGTAGACATATCAAAGTTCTGGAGGTAAAAGTCAAGACAGACATAGACATATGTTGTAGAGGAATCAAAGAGAAGAAGTCGCAGAAAAAGGGAGGAGGAGATGAAGGAGGAGCAATTCTACCAATAGGAAGTGGACTTTCCAAGTCTATATGCATATTTATGAAACTTAAAGAGAAAAATGAAAGAGGAAATGAAATAGAATGCCCCAAAAGTAAATCATCTGAGGCCTCTAAATTTTCTTCATCTCAAGCTCATGATTCTGATAATGGAATGAGTACAGTTCATTGTAGCAGCCTTGTTCCTTTAAGTGATTACCCATATGATACTGATGAAGATGATGAACCCCACCTTCTAAAAAGACCTACTCTTAGATCATAAATCATATGAGGTCCTTATCTCCAAGTTCAAATTAAAATTATATAAATATCACAAATTTAAAAATTTAATTGAATAATCTGTCTCCTTGGGTTGAATATGGTAGAAATGGAACAAAAGATGACTAAGAGGCCTCAATTTTATATATAGAAAACCTCCTAATATAGATGCATAGTGTAAAATAAACAGCAATCAAGTCACAAATTCTTATGAAGAACATCTTACTTAATCAACATAGTTTGGGGAGAGGAAAGAGTATAATAAAATAATTCAATTTTACTAATGTCTTCATATTAGAAGCAACTACAAAGATTTTATTGCAAATCCTACTTTGTAAAAAAGTATCTAGCAATGGCATTTTTTTCATAAATTGAAGTTTATTTAATTATCTTTTGTTTGTATAGAATAAACAATGTCATATTGAAGTAAAAATAAAGTGAGATTTTTCAACATTTCTGTGAAGATTTAATAGAACTTCAGTGTTGTGAATGACAGGGAACAACATCTAGTACAATACAGTACAATTTTTGTGAATAAAGTGCTAAGCTGGATACTAATGAGCAGTTTGTTAGTGTACTTATTTTTTAGATAAAAAATTAAATAAGAGTATAAATATGTATCCCTTTTCTAGTGTTGGGATCTGTAGGATCTTCAGGGATGAAATAGGATGTTTCAAATATCAAGTCAGAGAAAGTTAATGAAGCTTTGTCTTTTTCTATATGTAGTAGGTACATACTAGGATATACACATACATACACACACACACAGATACACACACACACTCACAAACAGATATACACACACTCACACACTCACATACACATACTGATACACACATACACTCAAACACACTCTCTCTCACACACACACGCTACACACACACACATATATGATTTCAGCAATATATATATATAGATATATATATATATATATATATATATGCACATATGTTTGCTGAAATGAACTAACAAAACCAAATAATAGAGGAAAATTTGACTCTGTCTTACAGTGTGAGTGAATACATTCCATCCTGGTGAGGAGTAAACACTTTCAGTCTTGGAGAAATCTAAAGCATCCTGTCACATTTCACCCACAATCAACAAGCAAATAGCTGATTTCTGAATCTCCAGTTCAATTTTTCTTTTTATTTAGTGTTGGACATCAGCCAGTGGTACAGAGTCATATATAATCAAGGTGGGTCTTCCAATCTCAATTATCTCAGTCTATAAACGACTTCATAAAATATGCCAAGAAGTTTGTCTCTTAAGGGTAGTTTCTGGTAATTATTAAAAATTACTAATTAAACCCTGGTCTTCCTAACACTCAAACATATAACTATTTAGCCATAACTTTCCAACATCTCATACAGAATTACGAAATATATAGTGTAACTGTAAATCACCCATAGTCTCTAATGATTCCAACATTTCTCAAAAGTTCAATGACAAAGTCTTCTCTGTGACTCAGTCTCTTAACTGTGGGTGCTCATACTAAAAGAAAGCATACTATACACATTTTGTGGTGATGAAACATATGACAAAAATGAATAAATGGAGGCCAGAGTGATGGTTCAACAGTTAGGAACACTTCCATAAACCTGCATTTGATTCTTAGTATTCACATAGTAGCTAAGAAACATATATAAGTCCAGTTCCTTGAGGCATGTTGCCTGCCATCTTTTGGATTGCACTGGCACTTTACCATGTGTTACACAGATATACATACAGGCAAAAAGCACACACATATAACACACACACCTGTGTGTGTGTGATTATATATATATATATATATATGTATAGTATATAGAATAATATATAATATATAGATATATCTTCCTGAGGCCCGGTTGATATCTGAAGTTATGTTGCTGCCAGTTTCCATGTTGTTGTTAATGGCCTTCCTACATCAAGGCAGTGTTTATGTCCATGGCCCATGTTACTTCCCAAAGGCTATAAGGATGTCCATTGTCTGTGGTACCAGCTGAAGACATGTCATGTCCTGTGGATGTGCTATCACCAGAAACCATGTGGAAGACTATGGTTTGTGATGCCACTGCCTATGAAAGGGAAAGAAAGTTTCTTTTGAAATGGTATCAGTGACTGCAGAGTCACAGTTGATAATGAGAGACATAGATTTTCTTTTGTCAACTTCTCTTTCATATCCCAACCCTCAAAATAAAACAGTTTTGATTGGTAGTCATTAAAAAAATCTTAAAAACAGTAACTAGAATGCTGAAATATATCTTTGCATATTTGACAGATTTCTGTGGGAGGCACGGGTGGATTAGGAAAAGCTTCAGTTATCTATAAAGGGCTGGACATTCAGAGTTAGACCATGGTCCACTCAGTATATGAGCAGTGCAAATTTAATAGGTATTGTTTTTCCTTTCTTTTCTCTTTTCTATTCTTCTTCTTTGATTTGCTGAGGTCATAATTGTTGGGGTGCACTGGGATGTAAATGTTTGGGGAGCATTAAATTAATTTTTCAAATAATAAAATACTATATTAAAAAAGAATCAGAGGTACCCCCACTTCTGCTGTTTTGTGTGCCACAAGAACACTAACCATAACACATATGCAGATGACCCAGCTAAGACCCATACAGGGCCCAAGATGTTGCTGCAGTGTATATGAGACCCTCTGAATCCTGTTTAGTCACTCTTTGGTCTGTGTTCTTTCTAGTGTCTTCAACCCCTATGGCTCCTAGAATCGTTCGTTCCTTACTTCTCTTTGGATTCCATGGGCTTTGCCTAGTGTTTGGCTGCTGGACAATGTCTCTCTGATACAAATTGAGCTGGGCACACTTCTATGCGTATAGTACAATATCATTACAAAACATTGTGTTGGTTGACTTTTTTGTTTTAGAAATTTGCCATTCATAGTTATTCTATCACGATTATTCTTATTCTAGTTCCATGAATTTTCCTGAATGTTTTATTATACTTTTAAGAGCTGAATAATAAGCCATTATGTAGACATACCACATTTCTTTTTATGCTCTTTGGTTGAGAGCCATCTAAGTTTGTTTCCAGATTCTGGCTATCATAAATAAAGCTGATAAAATATTTTGAGCAAGTGTCCTTGTGGTTGGATAGAGTGTCCCTTGGGTAATATGCCCAGGAGGGATATTGCTGGGTCTTGAGCTCTTGGGTCTTGAACTATTCCCCATTTTTTGAGGAGCTTCCATATTGATTTTCAAATTACCTGTACAAGTTTTTATTCCAACCTACAATGGAGGAGTGTTCCCCTTGCTCCGTATCCTAGCCAGCATGAGCTCTCACCTGAGTTTTTTATTTTAATCCATTCTGACGTGTTTAAGATATAATTCTTGATATACATTTCCTTGAAGGCTAAGGGTGTTGATATTTCTGTTAATGTTTCTCAGCTCTGAGGGATTCTTCTGACAAGATTTTTCCTGTTCAGCTGTGTACCCCATTTTAAAATATTGTTACTTGGTTTGATGGTGTATACATTCTCAAGTTTTTTATATATTTGGATATTAGCCTTCTGTTAGGTGCAATATTCGTGAGGAATATCACCCATTCTGCATGCTGCCATTTTGTCTTTTTGATAGCGTCCTTCACCTTATAGAAACTTTTCAGTTTCATAAGGTCACATTTTTTTAAAATTATTTTTCTAGTGCCTGAGATGTTCCTGTACTATTCAGTATGATATGTCCTGTGCCAATGTGTTCAAAGTTATGCTTTAATTTCTCCTCTATTAGATTTATATATCTGGTGTTGTATTGATGTCTATGATCCACTTGGACATGATTTTTCTGCAGGCTGACAAATATGGATCCATTTGCATTCTTCTACATTCTGATACCAATGAGACAACCACCATTTGTTGAGGCAGCTTTCTTTTTTTTTTTTGAGAATTTCTGGCCTCTTTATTAAAATTAGGTGGTCCATGAGTGTTTGAATGTCTGGAAATGTGATTTATTCCTTTGATTAACCTGTCTGTTTTTATGTCAATACCATGTGGTTTTCATTAATATATTTCTGGAGTAAAGCATAAAAATGGGGATCGTTATAACTCCAGAAGTTCATTTATTTTATAGGATTATTTTACCTATTCTGGATATTTTGGTTTTCTATATAAAGTTGACTATTGTCCTTTCAATTTCTTTAAAGTACGGTATCAGAATTTTAATAATAATTGCACTGACTCTATAGATTACATTTGTTAGGGTGGCCATTTTTACTTTGTTAATCCTACTGATCCATGTGCATGAATGATCTTTCTACTGATATCTCCTTCATTTCTTTCTTCAGACACTTAAAGGTTTTATCATATTTTCTTTTGCTTCATTACAATTATCTCAATATTTTATATTATTCCTAGGTACTGTGAAGGTGGTTGTTCACTGATTTCTTATTAATTCATTTGGCATTTTGTCTAAGCTGGATACTGATTTTTGTGTATTAATTTTTATCTATTAATTTCTTTTAAAGGTGTTTGTTTACCTGCAAGATTTCCTTGGTAGACTTTTGGGGTATATCATCTGTAAAGATGACACATTACTTCTTTCTTTCCAAGTTTAATCTCCTTGGTCTTTGCCAGCTGTCTCATTACTCTAGCTAAAACTTAATTATGATATTTAATAGATATTGAGAGAGAGGAAAGCCTTGTCTTGTCCCTAATTTTTAATGAGTTGCTTACAGTTTCTACCAATTTTTAATGTGTTTGCTATTGGCTTGTAATAAATTATATTTATTTTATATAAGGATGTCCCCTGCACCTCTAAACTTTCTGAGGATTTTATCAAGAAAGAATGTTGAAATCTGTGAAAGACATTTTCATCATCTAATGAAATGATCATGTTTTTTTCCTGTCAGTTTGTTTTTTGATGGATTAGTTTGACAGTTTTGATATGGAGAACTATACCTTGTATCTCTGGGATGAAGCTTCCCTGATCATGGTGAGTAATATCTTTGATGTTTTTTGGATTCATGTTTTCCAGTAATTTTATTGAATATTTTTTACCAGTGTTAATAAGGAATTGGTTTTTAATTTTTTTATCTATTGAATCTTTGTGTGGCCTTGGGTACAGGGTGAATGGGAACACATAAAATGTGTTTGGTAATGTTCCTTCTGTTTTTGTTCTGTGGAATAATTTGAGGTGTATTGACATTAGTTCTTTTGAAAATCTGATCAAATTCCTGCACTGAATCTGGAGCTATTAATTTTTTTGCTTTTTTGTTTATTTTGCTTAGTGGCTAGACATTTAAAGACTACTTTCTCTTTCCTTAGAGTTATAGGTTTATTTAAACTGTTTATTGTGTCTTGTTTTAACGTTGATAGGTGGCATCTTTGGAGAAAAATTCCAGTTCTTTTAGATTTTCCAATTTGCTGAGGACTGTATTTCCCCCATGCATCTAGTTCTTTGTTTGTTTGTTTGTTTATTGATTGACTTATTTTATTTTACTTATTTACTTTACATCCCATTCATTGCCCCTCCCAGTTACCCCTCTCATTATCCTAGCCTCCATTTTCCCACCCCTTTCCTTCCAAGTGTGTGAAGTCCCTCCTCGGACATCAAATCTGTAAATTTAGGTGCATCTCTCCCACGAAGGAAGACAAGGCATCCTAAAAAGAAGAACATATCCCGCATAGAGGTAACAGCTTTTGGGATAGTACCTGCTCTAGTTGTTTGGGACTCACATGAAGACCAAGATAAACATCTGCTACATATGAGACCTAGGTCCAGCCTGTGTGTGTTCTTTGGTTGGTGGTTCAGTCTCTGGGAGCCCTAACAGTACAGATGTTTTGACTCTGTTGGTCTTCCTGTGGAATTCCTGTGGAATTCCTATCCTCCTCTGGGGCCTGCAATTTTTCCTCCTGTATGACCATGAAAGGCAGGTCTAACACAGGCTAGAAACTGTTGGAGACCTCAGGTGATCCTCAAGGACTGCATGCCATTTCACTATGCTCAGACTCCAGGCTCCTGACAGGAGGCCACAGCCCTCCATAGATTTGTGTCCTTTAGTCACTAAGAAAAATGCCCTTACTAACCCCTCTACAAGTACAGGGCATGATTACAGGCCATAGAGCCTCAAGACAGATCTCCATATTAATGAGTACTTAAGGCCAGAGAAGCATAGCCAATTAAGCATTCCTTCCCAGACCCTCCTCCCTGCTAAATGGGAGGGGGTACAGTTTCTCATTTACTGCCAGCCATGACAATAAACATCTTAAGCCATGGACTGTTTCTCTCATCAGGATCTGCCATGGGGAACAGTGGAACAGGCTTTCACCTACAGAGCCGCTGTCTAATCTCCTGCTATAGACCTCCCTTGTGTTCCTAGACACAGCACCACCAACCAAAGCAAGCTGACTGCTATGACTATTCCTGCTGAACAGAGCTAGAGCCTCTCTCTTTCTCTCCCATTAGTCACTGGGCAATTCAGAGCCCATACACCCCCACTTCATTCTCAGATCTTTTTGTGCTACCAGTGATGCCTGAGAACCAGCTGGTCCCTGGCACCTTTTGGCTTGGAGACACCCCCAGCCAACTCCTCCAGTCCCCAGGGACCCCAGACTATGCCCCCACCCCTGAAGCTTGATCCACAGCTTCCCAAAGCCCAATGCCCACCCAGTGCCAGCATGGGGAGAGTGTAGTCAAACTTCCTGCACCCCTGTCTCCCTGAATGGCCCTAGCCCTGTGGTGGGGCAGACATGGGACACACATTAACCCAATAACTGGTCTGGGACACACTTTAACCTAACATACTCCTATTCTTACATAAGAGTCCTTGAGCTCCAACTACTGTTAGCTCTCAGTGAGCTTACTTTTGAAGTAGACTCCTTTGGACTACAATCAAGTTGACTGTATATCCTATTAGAATATTTGCTCTGTCCATTCTCTCCATGGTCCTAAGATGATATGAAATCTACAGTTGAAGTTTATGTTTGTTCAATATTGTTAACTTGAAAGATAATATCAATTTATTTTTCTCTTGATTCCACTTCACAATTATTTTTACTTGGTTTTTGAACTACTTCTTAGAGGTTTTTTCTAGTGTTGATTGTGGCCTGAATATTTAAAAATATTTCCTCATTTTTGTTTTCACTGAAAGTGGTCAGATTAGTTAAGATTCCAGAAGCAATAACTTAAACTCTATAATTTCTGACCTCACTTTCAGCTTTGTGGTTGATGCTATGTTCACTATATTAAAGAATTGTTGTTACTAAGTGCCATATTTGTGAAAGACATAACATGTGCAAGCAAGCAGTATAATTGCCAACTTGTGATGGTTGTGAGCCTACATGTCTCCATAGTTTATGACTCAGTGCCCTTACGCTAGGCAGTTACATTGACAGTAAAAAACATTTAGTTAAATAATAAGTTCAGTTTGACTAAGTCTCCATTGTTTCAATTATTTCCTAGACTATACTTACAATTATAATTACTGAATATTGTTTTGTTTAATAAATGACATATTTTCTAAAATACTAGTTAAACTGCTATAGAATGAAATGAATCAACTATGACTATGTGAACCTCTTTTACTGTTTAGTATGCTTTGTTTCTAACCATTTGGTTTTCTAATTATATGCATGTGCAATAAATTATATTTGGTTTTCTACAATTAAATTTTATGCAACTACAAACTAATATTAGGACTTATGATCTTAGGAGTAATTTGAGATGTTTTATATATATAAAGGGCTAATGCATATATTTAATAAAATTAAAGGTTATACAGACTGAGATGTTGTTACTTTAAATTATAATAAGTAGGTGGATTTTTATATTTATTCTAGCTATGAATCTAATGATGGAACAACAAAGTGTGATTTTAATTGCTGTAAATTTTTAAAATTTAGCATTATCTGATATAAATAAGCAATAATCACAAGCAATCCTTGTTTAGGTGATAAAAAAATGGCAACTATGTTAAATAATATACCTATGTTATATCTAACATCACTGAAATACTTATTTGAAAAAAATAGTAACTCGGACTAGGGATTTTTTTTATATCTTTTACTTTAGTTTACTTTACAAATTATATTGTTAAATGATAACTGTAACACATTTACAATAATTGAATTTGGGGTAGAGAAATATTAAGATATTCACAAGTGTAATTAAAGAGACAGTAATTGGGTAGTTATTTTCTCCCATTATTAAATGAAGTATGTACTTAATTTTCTAATGTTGTGTTACTATGGTCAACTTTCAGCCTAAAAAAATACTTATGAGAAGACTTATCAAAAATATACAAAAATGCAATATTTCTAAGCATGTAAAAGGTATCTTTGGTAGTACCTAGAGAATGTACTTTTTTGAAGCTACATTATAAAGTAAAGTCCCATGTACCTACTCTAGTTGTATAACTTTCCAAAGGCCATAGACCATTGCTTCTGTATCTATTATTCTTACTGGGAAGAACGCTTTGTTCGTAGATGACAACTAAGGTTCTCAGTTATATAAACATGAAATTATTTTTGGTATACATATATTGGGAGGAAACATTATAACTAGCCAAACATTATATAAATTATTGTTTTATTTTTTTTTTTATGTTCTGGGACATGAAATACACATTCTATGTAAGCCATGCACCATATTGTTGCAGCCCCAATCCTGATAATTGTTTAAAGTGAATAAAAATTCCATTATTTTTATTTTATTAAAATGATGAATTGAACTGACTGGTATGGCTATTTAAAAAGTGATGAATATTCAGAACTAAGGAGGCATCAAAAGAATAATCAATGGGTTTATTATATAATGGCTGTAGATGACAAATATATTTAAGATTGACATATACCCTGTAAATACACAGATTTAAGAAACTAATTACATTTATAAAAAAAAAGAAAGACAGAAGAAAGAAGGAAGAAGGAAGGAAGAAGGAAGGAAGGAAGGAAGGAAGAAAAGAAAACAAGCATCAAGCCCTAGTAAATTATTCAGTGAGAAAAGGCACTTGCAGGAAAACCCCAGGACCTGAGTTAAATTCCTGGAGTTTACATAAGGGAACTAGAAAAATGACTCCTTAATCTGTCCTCTGAACTCCATACAGGTGAAAATGACACAAATTAGAATTTTTTTAATCACAAATACACAAACACACAATATATAAATAAAAGCTTTTTAAATCAGAATAATTAAAAGAGACCTTTTGTTTAGTGTTTTAGAAGACTCACAACAATTTACAGTACTAATTTATGCTTTTCTGTTGCTTTAACCAAGTAGTTGGTGATATCATATTTATTAGCATATATATGTATATAAATATGAGATGAAATGCCTATATCACTTCACAATAATCTAGTCTTACAATAATTACATTAATCCCTTCAAGAGAAAAGAATTCCCATCACTAAATTACTTAAAGTTTTGTTTCCTCAACATGTATCTAAACAGGAATTAAATCATAATAAGAATTGGTAGAGATAAAGCATGTTGAAAGTGAAAGATACTTCCAAGAAATAGACCATTAAAATAATGTGGAAGCTTATAAAAGGAATACATAGAAAGAAGGAAGAATTTCTTACTACTACCAAAGTTATTCAAGAAGCCTTACACTCAGAAAGTAATACATTTGAGACAACATTGTAAGGTGAGTGATAAAATGGACTGTAAAGATAGGTAAAAGAAAATAACATTGCAATCATGTGGGCCTTTTCTATGTCCATACTGGCTCCTGAATAATGACACAGGGACTTATGTTTATTTAATAGATTTTAGCCTTATGCTAGTCCTGTTTTCTCACAAAAACATAATTCAATTATCTCATTTATATTAATCTAAGTTCTGCCATTTGTCTGTTTCATTACCTCTCCTTAATTTCTTACTCCTGACTTCTCATGCACCTTTCTCCTTAACTGAGTTTCACTCTCAGCCAGATATCTCATGTTACATATGTTATAGGCCATAGTCATTTTTATTTAACCAATCAGAAGGTGACTTAAGCAGGAAAGGATAGCCAGAGACACTTATTCCCAATGTGTACAAAAATATCACCTTAACATTCAACAGAGGCCTAATGAATAACAAAGGTAACATTATGGGTAAACTGTATTCTTATTGAATAATAAATATTCTGGTGATGCTAAATCGATACAAATAAAATATGTTGTTCTAGGCTGAATTAAATCTGGCAAAAAATGTTTTATTTTAGATAACAAAGAGAAAACCAAATTTTAAGCAAAGTACATTGTATGATAACTCATTTAAGTGTTTAGAAAGTAAACTTAACAAAAATGATGTTTTAAACTTCTATTGTTATTTTATTTTTCAGTTCAATTGACATAAAACTTACACATATTTATAAAGATAAATAACAGATATCAAAATACATTGAGGTAGAAGCAATTATTTCAAACTTTTCATAGCTTGAAACATTTACATTTTATTTATTTTTAAAATTTTTTATTGGATATTTTATTTATTTACATTTCAGATGTTATTGCCTTTCCCCATTTTCCCCCGAGAAACCCCCTATCCCATCCCCCCTCCTCCTGTTTCTGTGATGTTGTGCCCCCATCCACGCACGCCACTCTCCACCTCTCTGCCATCAAATTCCCCCACACTGGGGCATCCAGCTTTCACATGACCAAGGACCTCCTCTCCCACCTATGTGGGACAAGGCCATCCTCCCCTACATATACAGGTAGAGCCATGGGTCCCTCTCTATGTGCTTCCAGGCTGGTGATTTAGAACCTGGAAGCTCTGGCTGGTTAAAATGACTTATGTTCTCTTCTCAGAAGCATTACCTTTAATAGTAAACTCAAAGGAAGAATAATGTTAACTTATGGAACTTTCCTTAGGTAACTTGAAATAAAATCATAGAATATTTACTTTTATTAAAAATGAATAAGATAAGGCTAGACAGTTGGCTCAGTGCTTAACAGTTAATGCTGCTCTTGTAGACTCACATTTAGGTCCTTGGTTACAAGATAAGGGCATGGAAATTAATGACCAGAATTTTAGAACATAGTTCTTTTCTGTATATAAAATAAGCCTGGAACAAATTGGATCATAAATGGAGTATAGTCCTACACTGCACAAACTTATTTCAGTTAGCTATCAACTACATGTGTTACAGAGATGCCATAGTACTGCACTGCTTAAAGATAGTACAGTCATATTAGTTTGTATAAAGAAAACTATATTGTTTGCATAATGACAAAATCAACATCACTTGAAGTTGTGTCTCTCAGAACAGAACTCTCTAATTGAGTCACATAAGATGGTAAATTTGTCATAACAAAAACACTCACAAAACATACATAGAGCCGGGCAGTGTTGGCGCATGCCTTTAATCCCAGCACTTGGGAGGTAGAGGCAGGTGGATTTCTGAGTTTGAGGCCAGCCTGGTCTACAAAGTGAGTTCCAGGACAGCCAGGGCTACACAGAGAAATCCTGTCTCAAAAAAACAAAACAAAACCTAAAAAACCATACATAGACTATATTTAAGCCAGGACAAAAAAATTATGAATGTGTAACCCATAAAGAAACTCAAGGCATTTGAAGTTACACCTTGAAAAATATAGATGGAAAACTTTTGCTGATGAACTTCAAATATTGCATACATGATAACAAGCATCAAAGAGCCTTCTAGAGGGCAGAGATAGCTGCCACTACAGAGAGAAGGGAAAAGAAATCCTCTTAGAAAACAACAACTCTAGGGTCATGTAGTCAGCTTAGAGCATTTATATGCATTGACATTTTTTCAGTCTCTGTTTTATAAGGCTTGAATGTGGATAAAATCAGTAACTGTCATTTGTATTAAATCTTTTAAACAAAATATTATATTTTATTGCTCTATTTATATTCTATCATTTAATACCAAGTAAGCATAAGTCAACTAGTGTGCTTGAAATAACAAGTGTATAAATCTGGGGAAGATGCTGACCCATAATGTACAATGCTTAGATTTTGACACATAGTAATTATGATACATTGATATATAATTCTGTTTTGATGAGGATTTAGACTGTTCCTCAAATTTATACATGTCCAATTTCTAATATGATGAATATATTCTTTTCCAATTTATATAGCGAACGACTACTCAAAAATTCAAGCCTTTAAATTATTTTAAACATACTAAGTGCTTTTAGTCCTTTAAAATTCATAAGTTACAAGGTACTTTTTGGGAAAAGAATTTGTAATAGCTGTACTTTCTGATAAGCCTCACAATGGCATAGTCATTTTTCTAAATTATTTACACCTCTTGAGGTTGTATCATTGTATTCTTTAAAAAAAAAAAAAAACCCAAATGTTTCTTAATAATTAATAGAATATATTTTGTCATAATATTTCAAAACTCCAAATTCCTACCAGATATTTTTACTCTCCATACACACCTAACCTTCATTCTCTTAAAAAAATAATCCCACAAAAATCATGGAGTCCAATTTGGTTTGGCCAATTACTTTTGAGAATGGATACTGCACAGAAATGTGGTTGATATTCCAGGAGTCACTACAGTGAAGAAAGCTGATTTTTCTTGTACTAACAGCTATCTGTAGAAAATAACTTCTTGATTAGGAGAATGACTTTGTGTCCCCCCTTCTCTCCTCCATGCTTTGATTTTTGAGTGTCCTGAGCTTGTTTGTGCTCTCACAATCTTGATGAGTTCACATGGAATGTGCATCTTGCCCTGCTATATCTGAAAATGCCATCTCAGGCAACTCTGGCTCTTAAAATCTTCCGCATGATCCCTGAATATTAGGGTAAGAGGTATGGGTAAACTATATGAATATTATACTCAGGAGGCCAAACACTTCAAAAAATCTCCCACTTCTCTGTGTCATGTTACCCATTTGTGAGTCTCTGTGTTAATAATTACCTATTGCAAAAAGTGTCCCTGATGAATTTGAACACTATACTGATCAAATATATTATTAAAATTTTGTTTATTACTGTGCTCATTTATTAAATTAATAGTGAAAAGTTTTTCCTATAACCACTATAATCTAACTAGTCAAAGGTTCTTGGCATCATGGAGTGGGGCCTTAAATTAAATAAAATATGTATTTGGGTTATTTCTCTAATGTTCATAAAGCTAATGCACCAGTGGGAATTCAATGTTATTTTTGTTGTTTAATTGTATTTTCTTTGTTTATGCTTGAATCCCAGTGTTTCTATGTAATCAAATTTTTTGAATGAGATTGAGATGAATGTAATTTGTTCTATTTAAAACAAGATAATGCTCCACTTTATTCAACAACAGGGAGAGGTACATTAATTAATTAATTAATGTATGTATGTATTTATATGTTCATGTCCCATTTATGTATGGTCTGGAGTGAATACTACTCTGAATGTGTGAAGTGTTTTGCAAGCCGGAAAGGTGTGTTCTTTCCTCTTGGATAGAATATTCTTGTGATGGTGAAAAAGGTCAATTTTCTAAGTGTTTATGAAATGTTGTTTATCATGGGACATAAAGATACAGGGAACATGGGTACAGAGCTATGTATAAGTTCTGGAGTATTTATTTTGTGTATATTTTTAATACAATATCAATGAGAATCATTGTAAATATTTCATATTGTTGCATGGCAAAATACTTTATTCTTACTATTGTTGTACTTCTATTTGGAATAATTTTATTTCTTATTGAAGAACATCAGTATCTTAAATTGTCTCTGAAAATTATTTTATTTTAAATTACTGTAAGTCTATATAAATGTAACTATATTTGTATTATTCTTCAGAATTTTAGAATAGCTCATTCTATTTTCTTTCCATTATTGTTCTGTTTCTGTAAAAAAAAGGAAGCACTCATTCCCATTAAGGTTTTTTTTTTATTAACTGTTTGCAGTGTTATCCTTTAAGGTCTACTGTATTATCTGTGTGGTATATCTTGTATTTTTTCCTTTGAATTCATAAATATTTGAAATTTTAAGTATCTTAAGTTACTTTGAAACATTTTTCCCAATAACTTAAAATATTCTTTTTGCTACATTTTATCACACCTTTCATAGAGACTTTAAAGATCTTCCCTCAATACACAGGATGTATACACATGGAAAGAAGCCTACTACTTCCCAGTTTGTCTTTGCCTTTTTCTGTGATAAAATACTTACAGAAGTAACTTAATGTCATTAACCATCTCTCTTGTTGGCTCTATTTATTACTTTTCATACGCATGTCCATATAAGTATAAATAAATAAATAAATAAATAAATAAAATAAAAATAAGTGATCCTAGCAAAAAAAAGCAAGAAAAAGTAGGAAGGAAACAGATAATTTGGTTTTATTGTTTGTGGGAATACATTCTATCATTGAACAATGGCATGGCAGGAAGAAACAGAAAGTGAGAAAGAAGCAAGATTGAATTATAAAAATTCATGGGCAACTTCCATTGACCTACGATGCTCAAGTGCTACTGCATCTATTAAAGGTCCCACAATATTCCAAAGAATGCAACTCGTTAGAGATCAAGCATTTAAACATATGACTCTACTAATTACATTTCTAAATCAAACTCAAATAAGCCTAAATTTGTATTTCTATGACTGTGTATGTGTGTGTGCATACATGTGCACATGCATGTGAATTTATGTGTATGTTATTGAGAACAATTTAAAACAGAGAGATCTTTATTTAGAGAGGAACATGGGAGAAGATAGAAGGTAGGTAATTCATATAATATTTTAAGTAAAATGATATAAGAAGAAAACACTTTGAGTCATCACAATATCTACTTCAAAGAATGTATATCAGCTATATTGGACAAATTAAAAATAATTATAAAATGTTACCCAGAACTAACATCAATTTGACAATCAAGTTATTAGATTATTTTATATATAATAAAAATTATAAAAAATGTTTAAATCAGTTGTAAATGAACACATTGAATTTTACATAGGGAAAAATGATAAAAGGAACATTAGGTGTATATTTACCATTAGTTATTTCTTATAAGAAGTTTAACTTACAATAAAGTAGCTTGTAAATCTAAACAAATATCCCATACATGTATGAGTTCAGGTAATTGAACTTTGACTGTAAAACAGCCAGTATGACTAAGAGGCAGAGGTTCAAAACAAAGTAAGGGAAATGAGTGTTCAAACACAAAAGCAATGAAGTAGTTATTACTCAAAATCTAATGAAATTTATTCAAAAATGTAACCAAATTCTACATAATCAAAAACTGATCAAACTTTAAATACAGGCAGCACAAATGCAAAAAATTATAAAATTTGATAAATACTTAGCCTAATCTTAAAAATCAACAAAATAAAGGTCAGAATATCGGTGGTTAGAATGACACAAGATCCTCAAGATTTGATATATGCAAATGTTGGTTTAGTACACTGTACCCTGTAAGTAAAGACATTTATATCAATATAATACTTACAACAAAAGGCTGATGGCTAATGGAGACAAATTGTTACTGTAGCACAAAATGCAAAGATTACACATTGAATCTTAAAATTCCAGATCATTTCAAAAGATGAATTGGTATTGAAAAGGAAGCTCATCAGCTAAGAGCACTTGTAGGTCTGCCAGAAGACCCAAACTTTGTTTCCTGAACCCATATAATAGCTCATCTGTAACTCCACTTTCAGGGGCTCCAGATATTCTCTTCTGGTCTCTAAGAGTACAAGGCATGCACGCAGTATACACACATGCATAAAAGCAGGAAAAGATACTCATACACATTAAAATCATTTTTAAAGGATAATAATTTATAAGAACATATTTGCAGGCCTGGGTAGATGGCTCAGAGGTTAAGAGCACTGGCAGCTCTCCCAGTGGTCCTGAGTTCAATTTCCAGCAACCACATGATGGCTGATAACCATCTATAATAAGATCTGTTGCCTTCTTCTGGTGGCCATGCATACATGCAGGCACAACACTGGATATATAGTAAATAAATAAATATTTTTTAAAAAAGTATATTTGCACATATTTTCAAATGAGATATAATGCTATTTCATAGAAAACACTTTAAAGATTGAGTAGATGATGGACAATCTTAATTATTGCCAGTAAGATATAGGAGGAATTGAAAAGATGTCTTTTTGTGAGAAAAGTGGTTGTGAAATATTAGAAAAGTTATAGAAACCATATAAGAGAATATTGAGATAATTTAATACATGTATCTGAGCCCTAGTTCAGTACTGGTTTATTATAGTATAAAAAATATGTCTGAAATAGAAATAAAGTGCCAAACAGCAATGTTTCTATATCTTCCTCAAAAGAATGTATCAAAGCAATTGAACCTGGTCATCTTGCTTTGTAAAAAGCACATTGAGCTATCTCATTGACCCTTCTTTGGGATTTCTAAGAGTGAAGAAGGTTTCTATATGTCTATGCACGTTGATAACAATTTATGTCCTTCATATGGTTATTCAATAATTTAGGGTATTGGGTGCATTTAAGTTAATCTGTCTCCTAGGCATTGATTCACCTATTGAAATAAATATAATATTTAAGTTGATAATGATGTGACCTTCAATATCAGATGTTACCTGCAAAGTGTTTCCATTTATGGAATGCAACTTTCCTTAGGACTCGTGAAATCCAAGCCTATTTTAAAGATCCTAGAATCCAAACCTATTGTAAACTAATGATATAAGTGTGTTATGAATCTTATTGCTAAGGAGTATTATTAGTATTAAGGAGTACTAATTTAAAGTAGCTTGGTGTCATCAGCTAAATAAAAGAATCTAAAAATATCTAAAGATATAATTTCTTTTTCTTTGGAAGCTGTATTTGTAAAAAATGAGTCTGCATATACAGTTAAACTAAAGATGATGAGATGTGTAAATGCTCTTGGATTATTCTGCTGGAATATGAATATAGTAACAAATATCTTCTGATGAAAAGTCGGGGGGAGATAATATAGAAAGAATATGGTATGGTGACTTTGGAGAAATGTTACAACAAAAAGCTTAGAAAAAAAAGATGATATGGCAGTCACTAAAAGCTCTAGGAGGCAAAAGTTGGGTTTTTCCTAAGAATCTTCATACGAACTGTGAAACAGTAAGCATTTTATTATATGATTAATAATACTGACTTTAGATGTCTAGACAGGAAAACTGTAAGATAATAACTTTCTGTTGTTTTAAGTCATCACGTCTATGGTAAATTTATTAGGCCATCCAAAGAATATGAATACATTTGATTTTGTAAATTTTTACAAATCCACTCAAGGTCTCAGCTGTACATTTATTCTAGAAAATAGGTGACACCCTTTTCAAAAACATAACGTTATTTTTATTTGATGCAGTTATTTTCGATGGAAAGCCAGAAACATTTTAAGCAGACTTTTAAAATACTAAGTTTTCATCCAGCCCATAATTTTCTTGTAAGTTGATTCCCAGTGGAAGGTGTTATACCTCTATATAGACTATGCCGACTGAAATTCAACATTGACTTTATTTTTTGATATTCATTATTTAGGAATATAGGATATTTGGTAGTGTGTTGTATCATATGTAAGTCCTTTAGTTTTAGCTTAGGCTTTCCTGCACATTCCTGAGTCTGAAATCTTACCTCTTAGACCAGTCAAATAAATATAACTTGCTTCACTTTACTAGCTTATTTTCTGACCATTGTTTGTCAATATAGTTGACTTCAAGAATTTCAGTGCAAGTCAATTATTCAGCTCTCTTCTCCTTGTCACATTATATTCATGAATAATTGCAGCTATAAACTAGGTTTGCTTTCTCTGTTAGCCTGCTCTATATGAGTTAATGGAAATGAATAGCACTAATACAAAATGTCCCAAACTTGGGACATTAAGGGATATAGGTACTGAAAATACCAAATAGGATTTTCCATTAGATGAAAGACCACATGAAAGAAAGTGAAGTCAGAAATGAATAACGGACAATGAATTTTTAAAAATATTTTGGGAAAAAACTCAACATTTTACCTATCCCGGATAATAGACATTGTAAGGCAGATGGCTCAGACAATAGTAGCACTGGGCCCTCTTTCAGAGGTCCTGAGTTCAATTTCTAACAACCACATGGTGACTCATAAATATCTATAATGAGATATTGTACACTCTTCTGTCCTGCAGGCATATATGCAGGCAGAATGCAGTATATATAATTAATAAATCTTATTAAGAAAAGAAGGAAGAATTCTTGAAATAAGAATGCAAAAAGGAGAAATATCTTCACAAATATAATATCATGACATTCTTTGAATATTAATCAATATTAAGTAGCCAGCCTAAAATGTTTGTGGTCTGTCTTTTATGTGGGACAGTCACATAAAAGACAAGGCCATTATTAATAGGTTATAACTTCTAGCATTGCCCCCTGTTCTCTGAAGCTAGAAGAAAACATTAGACTATTGGGCTAATAGTCACTCATGCATATACAAAGAAGCAAGTCTAACTAAAACTTTCAATTCATACTCAAGTGTCATAGAACTTGTGAGTTATAGGCAAATGGAATCTAAAATTTCAGGAGAATCTTAATAGGACTGAATCTTTGATCTCTACGTTCCATGCTAATTCCAGGTACTGTCAAAACTGAATAGAGAGAATGTCTTACTATGAGAAATGTGCATATGCAGTTTGGTTGTCAGATTAGAATTCATTTTAACTATACAATATAACTTATTAAAACATTTTAATTAAAGGTATAATATATTCTGTATCTTTGCCAATTTCTTTTTTTTTATTAGATCTTTCATTTACACTTCAGATACCATCCCGTTTCCCCCATTCCCCCACCCTTAGAAAACCCCTATCCCATGCCCCCCTTTTCCTTTTTGCATTTATACATTTTTTTAAGAAATGTTAATCATAGGCTTTATAAGTTTGGTATTGTTCAATCAGAGGTGTAACCCACTACCCAACCTAGATATATCAACTATCTTTGAGTGGTGGAGATACATGAACATCTGCTTCCCTGTCTCCACCCTCTATCTCTCTTTCATCACCTAGCTTCTACTCTCCTTCTTCTTCTCATCTTCTTACTACTTTTCTTCCTCTCAGTACTCCTCCCACCTTAGCTCCTCCTACACATCACCCTTCCTGTTAAAAGAAAACTTTTCTCTCAAAATACAATTAGAGCATAATTATGCCTATTTGTACCAGTGAGGTACAAGATAGTCCTAATACCCAGTCCATCCTTTTGTTGACTAACCAACACCTCTGTCATCTATCCTAACTAAAACACTTAGTTCTGAACCTGGCTTTTTCCTTGGCTTTAGGATGAATGTCAGCTGATGACCATACACTCAGATCTTTTCTCTCAAAGTAAATAGCTATAAGTTTTCAACCCCATCAGAAATCCAGAATGACTGAGTTGACTATAATTGTGGGAAGCACAAAGCATAGCTTCTAAAACTTAGCCAATTTATACAGACCTCTGAACACCTGGACACTCGCTCTACTTCAAAACGTTGGAGCATCTGTTCTTCTGCCTTCTGGCCCAGGATCATCTGACAGACTTTAGTGCTGCAGAATCATTAAGGGCTGATTACTCTGTCTAGGCAGATATAATCAGTCGACTATTCTGCAAGTGTGTCCTTTTCTGGACAGTAATTTGTCTGTAGAAGGAAAGTGGCAATTCTTGCCTAGTGGCTGTCTCACCACAACTGGAGTAACTCCAAGGATGCTCAATTTCTTCTTAGAATTTAACATAGGAAGCTGTCCGGAGCAGACAGGTCTCTAATGAAAATGAACATTAATACTGAAATGTTTGTCATGTCAATTCTAAGGATTTCTGATGTTTTGAAAACCAGCTATCCATGTAAGGTAATCTGGACTGTTGCCTGTTAACTCCACTCAGCTATTTCTAAATAAAACATAGAGAATACCCTTATAATAAACTCCAAGTCATGAATTTGCTATAGTCCCTTAACTCACAGGCTGACCATCTCAAATCAGTTAAAAAAGTTAAAGAAGGACTGGGTCTAAGCTTTGTATTCCTAAGTGTGTTATACTGGTACAATGCCTATGAGAGTAACAATATTCAATCTCACTCTTATATCACTAAGAAGCTCATGCCAATGAAAACCTTAAAAATTTGTAAACAAAGTAAATTGGTGCCATTTAAGAATTTATATCTTCATCTTGATATTAATTATACAGATATCTACTAATAGGTTATGGCTATGCAATAAACCCTAGCTAATCCTCTCTATTCCGACAAAACCACTACTTTTCCCTAGGGAGACAGCCCAACATTTACCACCTTAGTCCCCATGCCCAGGGAATAGGGGCGCTGACTCATCATTAGCTTCTTCAAGCTGATTATGGGCGTTGAGATATTAGAAGAGGAGTGGGGGGGGGGAGAGCAAGTTGACAATCCTCTGATGCTGTGTCTTCGCTGCCTCCAGATGGAATTCACGGACCTCAGAGGTTTGAGCAGGTCTGCCCATCTTGCTTGTTGAGTAGATACACCAAGGCTGATCATTCTGCAATATACAATTCTCAAAACAAATTTAGTATCAAGATAGTTTTTTTTTTTAAAGAGGGCTGACATTTTATTAAGAATGTTGGTTCTAACCACTTTTCTATTTTTCCCCTCTTTTATTGGATATAATATTTACATTTCAAATTTTATCCCCTTACCATATTTCCCCCACCACCCAGGAACCCCTTATCCATCCCCCCTCCTCCTGCCTCTATGAAGGTGTTTACCCACCTACCCCCAGCCTCCCTCCCCCACCCTCAGATCCCCCCGCCTCAGTGCTCAGCCTTCAGGGTACCAATGATCTTGTCTCCCACCTATGCCCAACAGGGCCATCCTCCCCTACATATACAGCTGGAGTCATGTGTCTCTCCCTATGTGCTCCTGAGCTGGTGGTTTAGACCCTGGGGAGCTCTGGCTGGTTGGTATTCTTGCTCTCCTCACAGGGCCACCAGACCTTATGGTTCACGGTTCCTTCAATTTACTCTCTAACTCCTCCATTGGGAATTTTGATCAGATTAATGCATAGCTGTGGGTATCTGTCTCTGGGTATGTCCGACTCTGAGAGACCTCTAAGGAGACAGCCTTATCAGGCTGCTGTCAGCTTTCCCATCCTGACATCCCTATCAGCGTCTATTTTTGGTGACTGCCTATGGAATGAATACCCAGACACAATGGTCTCCCTACAACACCCCCCCTTCAGATTCTGACCCACACTTTGTCTCCATCTTTGCTCCCTTGGTTATTTAGTTACTCCTTCTAAGAAAGACCTAGGCATCCTCACTTGTTCTTTCTTCTTCATGAGCTTCGTGTCGTCTGGTAGTTGAATCTTTGTTGTTTCAAACTTTTGGGCTAATCTCCGCTTATCAGTGAGTAAATACCATGTGTGTTCTTTTGTGATTGGGTTACCTCACTCAGGATGATATTTTCTAGATCCATCCATTTACCTAAGAATTTCTCGAATTCATTATTTTTAATAGCTGAGTAATATTCCATTGTGTAAATGTACCACATTTTTTGTATCCATTCCTCTGTTGAAGGGCATCTGGGTTCTTTCCAGCTTCTGGCTATTATAAATAGGGCTGCTATGAACATAGTGGAACATATGTCTTTGTTATTTGTTGAGGCATTTTCTGGGTATATACCCAGAAGTGGTATAGCTGGGTCCTCAGGTAGTGCTATGTCCAATTTTCTGAGGAACCGCCAGACTGACTTCCAAAGTGGTTGTACCAGCTTGCAACCCACCAACAATGCAGGAGTGTTCCTCTTTCTTCACATCCTCGCCAGCATCTACTATCACCTGAGTTTTTGATCTTAGCCATTCTGACTGGTGTGAGGTGGTATCTCAGTGTTGTTTTGATTTGCATTTCCCTGATGACTAAGGATGTTGAGCATTTCTTAAGGTGCTTCTCGGCCATTCGAGTTTCCTCAGTTGAGAATTCTTTGTTTAGCTCTGTACCCCATTTTTTAATGAGGTTATTTTGTTGTTTGGCATCTAATTTCTTGAGTTCTTTGTAAATATTCGATATTAGCCCCCTATCAGATGTAGGATTGGTAATGATCTTTTCCCAATCTGTTGGTTGCCGTTTTGTCTTGTTGACAGTGTCCTTTGCCTTACAGAAGCTTTGCAATTTGATGAGGTCCCATTTGTCGATTCTTGATCTTAGAGCATAAGCCATTGGTGTTCTGTTCAGGAACTTTTCCCCTGTGCCTAGGTATTCGAGGGTCTTCCCCAACTTCTCTTCTAATATTTTCAGTGTACCTGGCTTTATGTGAAGGTCCTTTATCCACTTGGAGTTGAGCTTTGTGTAAGGAGATAAGAATGGATTAATTTGCATTCTACTACATGTTGACCTCCAGTTGAGCCAGCACCACTTGTTGAAAATGCTGTCCTTTTTCCACTGGATGAATTTAGCTCCCTTGTCAAATATCAAGTGACCATAGGTATGCGGGTTCATTTCTGGGTCTTCAATTCTGTTCCATTGATCGTCCTTTCTGTCTCTGTACCAATACCAAGCAGTTTTTATCACTACTGCTCTGTAGTACAGTTTGAGGTCCGGAATGGTGATTCCCCCAGAGGTTCTTTTATTGTTGAGAATAGTTCTCGCTATCCTAGGTTTTTTGTTATTCAAAATGAATTTGTAAATTGCTCTTTCTATCTCTATGAAGAATTGATTTGGAATTTTGATGGGTATTGCATTGAATCTGTAGATTGCTTTTGGCAGGATAGCCATTTTTACTAAATTAACCCTGCCAATCCAGGAGCATGGGAGATCTTTCCATCTTCTGAGATGTTCTTCAATTTCTTTCTTGAGAGACTTGAAGTTCTTGTCATACAGATCTTTCACTTGCTTTGTTAGATTCACTCCAAGATAATTTATTTTATTCGTGGCTATTGTGAAGGGTGTCATTACCCTGATTTCTTCCTCTGCCTGTTTATCCTTTGAGTAGAGGAAGGCTACTGATTTGTTTGAGTTGATTTTATATCCAGCCACATTGCTAAAGTTGTTTATCAGGTTTAGGAGTTCTCTGGTGGAAGTTTTAGGTTCACTTAAGTATACTATCATATCATCTGCAAATAGTGAAATTTTGACTTCTTCCTTTCCTATCTGTATCCCTTTGACTTCCTTTTGTTGTCTAATTGCTCTAGCTAAGACTTCCAGTACTATATTGAATAGGTAAGGTGAGAGTGGGCAGCCTTGCCTAGTCCCTGATCTTAGTGGAATTGCTTCAAGTTTCTCTCCATTTAGTTTGATGTTGGCTACTGGCTTGCTGTATATTGCTTTTACTATGTTTAGATATGGGCCTTGTATTCCTGATCTTTCCAAGACTTTTAACATGAAGGGATGTTGAATTTTGTCAAATGCTTTCTCAGCATCTAGTGATATGACCATGTGGTTTTTCTCTTTGAGTTTATTTATGTAGTGGATTACATTGATGGATTTCCGAATATTGAACCATCCCTGCATTCCTGGGATAAAGCCTACTTGATCTTGATGGATAATTGTTTTGATGTGTTGTTGGATTCGGTTTTCGAGAATTTTATTGAGTATTTTTGCATCAATATTCATAAGAGAGATTGGTCTGTAGTTCTCTTTCTTTGTTGGGTCTTTCTGTGGTTTAGGTATGAGTGTAATGGTAGCTTCATAGAATGAATTGGGTAGAGTTCCTTCTGTTTCTATTCGATGGAATAACTAGAAGATGATTGGTATTAGGTCTTCCTTGAAGGTCTGAAAGAATTCTGCACTGAAGCCATCTGGCCCCGGACATTTTTTGGTGGGAAGATTTTTAATGACTGTGTCTATTTCTTTAGGCGTTATGGGACTGTTTAGGTGGTTTATCTGCTCCTGGTTTAACTTTGGTACCTGGTATCTATCTAGAAAATGGTCCATTTCCTCCAGATTTTCCAATTTTGTTGAGTATAGGCCTTTGTAGTAGGATCTGATAATTTTTTTAATTTCCTCTGTTTCTGTTCTTATGTCTCCCTTTTCAGTTCTGATTTTTTTAATTTGAATGCTGTCTCTGCGCCCTTTGGTTAGTCTGGCTAAGGGTTTGTCTATCTTGTTGATTTTCTCAAAGAACCAGCTCCTGGTTTTGTTGATATTTTGTATAGTTCTTTTTGTTTCCACTTGGTTGATTTCAGCCCTGAGTTTGACTATTTCCTGCCGTCTACTCCTCTTGGGTATACTAGCTTCTTTTTGTTCTAATGCTTTCAGGTTTGCTGTCAAGTTGTTGATGTATGCTCTTTCCACTTTCTTTTTGTGAGCACTTAGAGCTATGATTTTTCCTCTTAGTACTGCTTTCAATGAGTCCCACATGTTTTGATATGATGTGTCCTCATTTTCATTTAAATCTAAAAAGTCTTTAATTTCTTTCTTAATTTCTTCCTTGACCAAGTTATCATTGAGTAGAGCATTGTTCAGTTGCCAAGTGTATGTCGGTTTTCTGATGTTTTTGTCCATGTCAAAGACAAGTCTTAATCCATGGTGGTCTGATAAGGTGCTGGGGATTATTTCAATCTTTTTGTATCTGTTGAGGCCTGTTTTGTGACCAATTATATGGTCTATTTTTGAGAAGGTACCATGAGGTGCTGAGAAGAAGGTGTATTCTTTTGTTTTAGGATGAAATGTTCTATAGATGTCAGTTAAGTCCAATTGGTTCATAACTTCTGTTAGTTTCATTGTGTCTCAATTTAGTTTCTGTTTCCATGATCTGTCCATAGCTGAGAGTGTGGTGTTGAAATCTCCCACTATTATTGTGTAGGGTGCAATGTATGCTTTAAAATTTTAGTAAAGTGTCTTTTATGTATGTGGGTGCCCTTACATTTGGGGCATAGATGTTGAGAATTGCAAGTTCCTCTTGGTACATTTTTCCTTTCATGAATATGAAGTGTCCTTCTTTATTTTTTTTTTTTTTTTGGTTACTTCTGGTTGAAAACTGATTTTATTTGATATTAGAATTGCTACTCCAGCTTGTTTCTTGGGACCATTTGCTTGGTAGATTGTTTTCCAACCTTTACTCTGAGGTAGTGTCTGTCCTTTCCACAGAGGTGCGTTTCCTGAATGCAGCAAAATGTTGGGTCCTGTTTACGTATCCAGTCTGATAGTCTATGTCTTTTTATTGGCGAATTGAGTCCATTGATATTAAGAGATATTAAGGAAAAATGAGTGTTGTTTCCTGTTATTTTTGTTATTGGCAGTGGAGTAATGTTTATGTAGCTACCTTCTTTTACGGTTTTTGGAAGATTACTTCCTGCTTTTTCCGGGTTATAGTTTCCCTCCTTGTGATGGAGTTTTCCACCAATTATCCTTTGAAGTGCTGGGTTTGTGTTGAGATACTGTGTAAATTTGGATTTGTCATGGAATATTTTGGTTTCTCCATCAATAATGATTGACAGTTTTGCTGGGTATAGTAGTCTGGGCTGACATTTATGTTCTTTTAGGGTCTGTATGATATCGGTCCAGGATCTTCTGGCTTTTATTGTCTCTGGTGAGAAGTCTGGTGTAATTCTTATAGGTCTGCCTTTATATGTTACTTTGCCTTTTTCCCTTACTGCTTTTAGTATTTTTTCTTTGTTTTGTACATTTGATGTTTTGACTATTATGTGGCGGGAAGTATTTCTTTTCTGGTCTAAACTATTTGGAGTTCTGTAGGCTTCTTGTATATTTATGGACATCTCTTTCTTTAGGTTAGGGAAGTTTTCCTCTATAATTTTGTTGAGGATATTTACTGGTCCTTTAAGTTAGGAGTCTTCCCCCTCATCTATTCCTATTATCCTTAGGTTTGGCCTTCTCATTGTGTCTTGGATTTCTTGTATATTTTGGGTTAGTAGCTTTTTGTAATTTGCATTTTCTTTGACAGTTGTGTCAATGTTTTCCATGGTATCTTCTGCACATGAGATTCTCTCTTCCATCTCTTGTATTCTGTTGGTAATACTTGTATCTATGACTCCTGATCGTTTCTTTAAGTTTTCTATCTCCAGAGTGTTCTCCCTTTGTGATTTTTTATTGTTTCTACTTCTGTTTTTAGATCCTGCATGGTTTTGTTTAATTCCTTCTCCCGTTTGGTTGCATTTTCTTGTAATTCCTTAAGGGATTTTTTGTGTTTCCTCTCTAAGGGTTTCTATCTGTTCTTTGAGAGTGTTATTTATGTCTTTCTTAAAGTCCTCTATCATCATCATGAGAAGTGATTTTAATTCTGAATCCTGCTTTTCTGGTGTGATGGGGTGTTCAGGGCTTGCTATGATGGGGGAACTGGGTTCTGATGATGCCATGTAACTTTGGTTTCTGTTGCTTATGTTCTTGCGCCTGCCTTTTGCCATCTGGTTAATTCTAGTGCTACCTGTACTTCTGTCTCTGATTGAAGCCTGTCTTTCCAGTTGTCTCGATTTTGTTTGGTCTTCTAGGAGTCCAGATGTCTTTGTGATTTTTTCCAGCTGCCCTGATTACAGTGGTATCTCTAGGATGCCTCAGGATATGGTGCCTCCAAGGTAGCAGTCCAGCTAGATGTCTGCTGTTCTGGGTGCAGTGTCTCCTCTTGGATATCTCAGGGTATGTTGTCTGACACTCTGATTTCAGTTGTTCCTCTGTGGCTCTGGGTTGAGCGGACCTTCCAGTATGTCTAAGGTGGAATCCGGGGTCCACACAAACTGCAGACCTGGTAGAGGTCTGGTCTGGGACTCAGACCCTGCAGGCCTCAGACTGCAGGAGGGGCAAGCTGCGGAAGGGGTGTGCTAGCGCTGGCTATGGGTTCTATGGATCCCCCAGAATGTGTCTGGGGGGCTCCTGGGTGCACTTACCTGCAGGCCTCAGACTGCAGGAGGGGCGAGCGGCGGAAGGGGCGTGCTAGCACTGGCTATGGGTTCTCTGGATCCCCCAGAATGTGTCTGGGGGGCTCCTAGGTACACTCACTCGCAGGCCTCAGACTGCAGGAGGGGCAAGCTGCGGAAGGGGCGTGCTAGCGCTGGCTCCTTTGGAATTTCTAACTAACTTGTGAGAACATATAAAAACATCATTCCTTATGGTGTACCACAAATAATATGATATACTTTCTAGGAATTTTAAGAGATGTTATTAATGTATCCTATATCTGAGCTTCTCATCCTTTCTAAGTACAAATATAATATTTTCTTTGGAGAAACTTTTGCAAACTGCTATATACACTGGATTATAAACAGGTAATCACAAATACAAAACACATATTAAATGAATAAACTTACTAAGCCAAGAGAATATATATTTGATATTCACAAAATGTCCACATACTCATAGAAACTGAATAATGCTCTACTCAATGATAGCTAGGTCAGGGAAAAAATAAGAAAAAATGATACAATATACCCAAAGTTATGAGACGTAATGAAAGCAATGCTAAGAGGAATATTCAGAGCACTGATTGCCTTCAAAAAGACTGTGGAGATATCCTACACTAACCAACTTAATAGAATATCTGAAAGCTCTAGAAATAAAAGAAGCAAACACATTCAAGAGGAGTAGATGGCAGGACATATTCAAATTCATGGATAAAATTAACCAATTAGAAACAAAGGGAATTATATAAAGAATCAACCAAACTAAACAGCTGATTGTTTGAGAATATCAACAAGCCAAATAAACCAATCTAATTAAAGGGTACAGAGATAGTATCCAAATTAACAAAATCAGAAAGGAAAGGGGAAACATAACAACAGAAACTGAGGAAAGTTAAAAAAAAAAAAAAAACCAAAAACAGATCCTTCTACAAAAGCCTATAATCAACAAAACTGGAAAATATAGATAAAATGGATAATTTTTGAGAAAAAATATCAGGTGGCAGCATTCATTCAGGATCAAATAAATTATCTAAACTTTCCAATAACCCCTAAAGAAATAGAAGCAGTCATTAACAGTCTCCCAAAGAAACAAACAAAAAAGCCCAGAGAAAGATGGTTTTAATGCAGAATTCTATCAGACCTTCAAAGAAGACCTTATACCAATACTTGTCAAATGATTCCACAAAATAGAAACAAAAGGAACAGTATTTAATTATTTTATGAAGCCACAGTTACACTGATACCTAAGCCACCCAAACCCAACAAAGAAATAGAACTTTAGACCAATTTCACTTATGAATATAAGTGCAAAAATGCCCAATAAAATTCCACAACAAACATTTCTAAGAATGCACCAAATTAATCATTCACTATGATCAAGTAGACTTCATCCTAGGGATGTACCAATGTGTAGATATGGAAATCCACCAATGTGATCCACTGCATAAAAACCCAAATAAACAAACTACATGATCATATCATTAGAGGCTGAAAGAATCCTTTGACAAAGTACAACACCCCTTCATATTTAAAGTTTTAAAAAGATTAAGAATTCAAGGCACACAACTAAACATAATGAAAGCAATATACAACAAACCAACAGCCAACATCAAATTAAATTGAAAGAAACTTGAAGCAAACCGACAAAAGTCAGGGACAACAAGGTGCCCACTATCACTATTTTTTTAATACAGTACTTTAAAATGCTAGCTAGAACAATTAGACAACAAACCAAAGGTCAAAGGTTTACAAATTTGAAAGGAGGAAGTTAAGGTTAATTACTATATGCAGATGATATGATAGTAAATTATAAATGACCCCATATATTCGACCAAAAAAAAATCCTACACCTGATAAACAACCTTAGCAAAGTTGGATATATATAAACTAACTGAAACAAATCAGTAGTCTTCCTCTATATAAAGGATAAATAGGATGAGAAAGAAATTAAGGAACAACATTCTTTACAATAGTCACAAGTAATTTAAATATCTTGGTGTACTTTGACCAAGCAAGAGAATGATCTGTATGATAAGAACTTTAAGTCTCTGAAAAAGAAATCACAGAAGACCTCAGAATTTGGAAAGGTGTCCCATGCTCATGGCTCAGTAAGATTAACATAGTAAAAATGCCATCTTACCAAAAGCAGTCTACAGATTCAATGAAATCTCCATCAAAATTTCACCTCTTTCTTTACAGAGATAAAAAGAGAAATTGTCAACTTAATCTGGAATAACAAAATCCCAGCATAGTGAAAATCCCACTTAGAGGGGGGATGAAAAAAATCAACAATAAAGAACTTCTTCAAAACCACCATCCCAGACCTCAAGCTGAACTACAGAGCAATCATGAAAAACTGCATGGTGTTGGTACAGGGACAGATGGGTAGATCAATAGACACAGAATTCAAGATCCAGAAATAAACCTACACATTTATGGTCACTTGACCTTTGATAAAGAATCCAAAATCATAGAGTTGGAAAATGAAAGGTTTTTTCCATAAATGATGATGGTCTAACTGTCTGTGATCTCATGTAGAAGAATGCAAATTGATCTATTTTTATCTCCTGGTACAAAGGTCAAGTCTACTAGATCAATGACCTCCACATAAACTAGATACATTGAATCTAATAGAAGAGAAATAGGAAAGAGCTTTGAACACATCAGCACAAGGAAAATTTCCTGAACAGAACACCAAGGGCTCAGGCTCTAATATGAACAATAGATAAATGGGACTTCATGAATCTGAAAGCACATTGTAAGGCAAGAACACTGTCAATATGACAAAACAGAAACCTATAGATTGGTAAAATACTTTACCAATTCCTACATCCAATAGAAGTAATATGCAACATATACAATGTACTTAAGGAGTTAGACTCCAGAAACCAAATAATCCAGTTAAAAATTGTGGTACAGAGCTAAACAAAGAATTCTCAACTGAGGAATTTTGAATGACCAAGAAGCACCTAAAGAAACGTTCAAGTCCTTAGTCATCAGGGAAATGCAAATCAAAACAATCCTAAGATACACTTACACAATCAAAATGGCTAAGATCAAAAACTCAGTTGATAGCAGATGCTGGTGAGGATACAGAGAAGCAGTAGCCCTCTTTATTGCTGGAAGGATTGCAAACTGTGCAATCATTTTGGAAATCCATCTGGCCTTCCTCAGAAAATTGGAAATAGTTCAATCTGAAGACCCAGCTATACCACTCCTGAAAGATGCTCTGCCATATTACAAGGACTTGTGCTCCACTATGTTCATAGCAGCCTTATTTATAATAGCCAGAAGCTGGAAACAGCCATATGTTCCTCAACAGAAGAAAGGATACATGGATATAGGAATTCTGGTACATTTACACATAGAATATTTCTGTTACTCAAAAATGACAACTTCATGAATTTTGTAGGCAAATATATGGAACTAGAAAATACCATTTCTAAGTGACATAAACCCAGACCCAGAAACACTCTCTGAGAAGTGGATGTTATACCCAAAAGCTCAGAATACCGATGATAGAACTCACAGACCATTTGATGTTTACAAGAAGGAAGACAAATGTGTGGATTCTTCAATCACTTAGAAGGGGGATGAAAAAAATCAAGTAAACAAAAAAAGCGACCTGGGTGTGAGAGGGGAGGAAGTGGGCAAAAAAGGGGGTGGTTTTGCACTACTTTGGTAAGAGGCAATAGAGAAGTCCAGAGGGTCAAAAGAATTAATAAAAATAATTAGCAGTGAGGGGTTGGGAATTGGTGAGAAACCACTAGAAAGTCCCAAATGCCAGAGATGCAAAAAGCTCCCAGGATGCAATGGGGATGATATTAGTTGAATACCCAACAGCAGGGAGTTAGAAACTTGAAGAGCTCACCTCCAGTAGATAGACATGGCCCCCAGTGGAGGGATAGGGCCACAAACCCATACCAAATTTTTTAACCCAGAATTGCTCCCTGTCAAAAGGAAATCCAGGGACAAAGAACAGAGCAGAGATTGAAGGAAAGGCCATCCAGAGACTGCTTCACCTTGAGATTCATACCATCTGCAGATACCAAACACCTCCACTATTGCTGAGGCCAAGAAGTATTGCTGACAGGAGCCTAGTATGCTGTTCTCTGAAAGGCTCTGCCAGCACCTGACTAAGACAGATGCAGATACTCACAGCCAACCACTGGACTGAGATTGGGTTTGTGAAGGGTAGACCTGGAGGGAGGACAAGTTTGAAATGTAAATAAATAAAATAATTAATGAAAATATGAGTCAAATAAGATATGTATTCTATATAGCAAAGTCTATCTTGAAGAACCCCCAATAAAAAAATGTATGACATTCTTGTGTGCATAAATTTTTATATTTTGTGGGTCATTCTTCTTGTCCAAATTTGCTTCAGTATCTTAACCTACTTTGACTACAAATGAATAATTTTCATTGATATGTTGAATAAAACAATCATGTATTTCTCATATAATTATTTTGTTTAATGCAAGAATAATTAACTTATTCAGAGAGTTAAGATAACATTTTAGAAATTATTTATTAATATTGATCTCAATAATCACTTGCTTTGATTTTTGTTTTGCCTTATATTAACATACATTTTTAAATTGAGTACATTATTTTATATCAACACCCTTTTTGGTAAAACAACCTTGAGGGAATGGTCATATCTTTGCATTCCGTTGCAGTAAATGATTTATTTTTTGTTTATAATTATAGTTATTTACCTTTGAAGTACTCAGTCAATCATCCTAAGATAACCCTCATTCTCTATTATTTATTTTAGGGTTGAAGAGGGTTTCACATTATAGTTTATTAAAGCAAAGAATAAGATTAAAAAATAACTGCAAAAAAATATTTTTAACAGATACAGTTCATGAGAACTATGTACAATGTTACCTCTTCAAGTGGAGTGACATTTCATTGGCTTTTCAGTGTTTTTGCTGCCAGTCTTCAATATACGAAGGATGGTTTTGTATGACTGATATCTTGCTACTTAACACTCCGAACTATTATGATTAAGCAGGGTTCACCAGAAATCACAGTTAGCATAAGCTACTCGTCCAACCTGCATAGGTAGAATTTCCTAATAAATTGGTTCATAGTTCCTATAAGTAATCCAAGGACAAGTCTGAAATGGTACTTTCATGGTACTGTTCAGAGTTTGTGATAATCAAAAATTTATGCTTCAGAGGGTTTTCTATTATCCATAGAAACAGAGACAAATACACTATTTCTTCAAGGAAATTGTAACTGTTTTGTCAGTTGTATTATAAGGAATGTGACTATAGTTGCTTATTTATCAGCCTATGTTTAAGGGGGAGTTTTCCTAATGGTTTGATTGGCTAAATAAAGACAGCAGAAGATAATCGTTAGGCAAAAATCTGGAGGAGAGATTTCCAGGTCCCAGAGAGAAGAGGAGGACACACTGGAGAAAAAAAAAAAGTGTTTTCAAGCAGGGAGGGGGGGGGCGTAAGACCCAGTGGTGACCATCCGCCATCAAATTCCAACTAAGGATAGCTGATGAGGTTAGGACAATAGATTCATGCCAAGCAGTTGTGCCATCTGGTAGATTTTGAAGATTATGGGTGTTTTCCATTCGCAGTGATCAGGTGAGCAAAAGACAGGGCAAGCTGCATGTGGATCTGCACTGTCTGCAGAGCCAGCAGAAGGGGTGGATGGTCCGTAGTGGAATGGTGGCTTCAGGTGATCTCAGAGGGAGAGTTGCTGGGTGGCTTAGGCAGAGCCAGGCAAAGAAACTGGCAGAAGTCTTAGGAAAGGCAGCTGAGAACATGGTGGTGATCTGGAAAATCATTGGGTAGCAGGCCAGCAGTTGAATAGCATGAAGCTGTGTGAGACAGGGGTGGTAGCTGGCATCTTGTTGGAACTAGCTGCAAGAGGTTGAGAGAGCTGGGCCATAGCTCTTGAAAAAGAGGAACAAATGTGGATTTTTAAATTTACATGCAACACTTTTGTGTTTGGGAAGATATGTTAAAGAGTTTTCCTGGTATTATTATACAGAAAAGCTGTTTAAGACATTTATATGAAACAAACCCTTAAACAAATATGTTTAAAAACTATTGACTTTAATTTACCTAAAATTATGTTTAGAAGTTTTTATATGAAACAAACCTTAAATAAAGTTGTATAGAACTCATAGGCTTTAATTAATGCCTTAGAATAAATGTATCCTAAGAAAATGTCTGCTTTGTTAGAATGCTTTTTTAGTATGAACAAGTCAATGCTTTTGAACACCAGAATCACATAACATGAATATGATATCTAATGGTATTAACTTCAGCCCTCTGGAGGTGAAAGTAGGAAGATCAGAAGTTCAAAGTCCACCTCAGTAATAGTAAGGTCAATGTCAGACTGAACATCAAATATAAAAAAGAAAAAATTAAAGGAACCCCCTTTGATTCTCATTCGATCACTCAGAATTACTCCTTGGGAATGAGATCTCTTCTTTCTCCTCTTCTATTATGATCACCAAAACAGTTTCCTATACACTGGCTTTTATATTTGTATATTTAATACCCGACAGTACAGAGGTAGGTACCTAGTGCTAGTGTTGTTTACTTTGGAAGCTGTGGCACTCAAACTACTATTATCTTATGCCCTCATCCTAGCATTTTGACTATAATCTTCAGCCTTCCTTCCTTATAGTCACCAATGGCAGCTATTCTACTCTATTTTGGTAATAGAATAGCATACAGAGTAAAAAGCAATTGTAGATTTCTGATAATATATTAATATGCATAGCGAAATCAAATTGTCATCTTGTCTAAAAAGTCAAGACTTAATGCCTGCACAGTAAACTTCAGTAGAGGACAGAATAACTGAAACTGAAAATTATATAAGCCAATACATAATGAAAATTATTTAGTTTCTAATTGTGAAAATGAAGTAGCTAGATATATCACTTAAATAGGTAACTTATTTACCCAAGCAATAACATCATGTCCTGATACTGTATAACATGATACTGTCAGATGAACTTTATTTTTAAATTATATTAGATATCTTTCCTTATGGAACATATGTAGATGTTCTTAATTCTTTATAAGAGGCAAACAACATGTTATATAATAATTACTCCGACTCACTTCTTAATTATGAATATTTTAATACGTATGTCTTAGTTATAAATTAAAATGTAGTGTTTCCAGCATCACATCATATAACTGTTCCGTTTTGTATTTCGTAGATTTAATCTTCAGAATAAATTACTTGCATTATAATTGCTGGGATTAAGAGATGTGCATTTAAAATTTTAATGCGGCCTTTAAAAATATAAAATTAATTTAGAGTTTTGTCACGTGTCTAATTGCAACTAGATATAAAGGTCATTTTCCGTTTCCAGGGGAATGCTCCATATTTTTAGGATAAACATGTGTTGTAAAACATGAAACATGACCAGCAAAACAGGTAGTCTGACTTCAGATATTCTCCTCTTCTCTCTGTTCCTCCATACAAAATCTGCCAGTCTCCGGCAGCTCTGCAACCTAGACTTCCCTGTCTTTCTAACCCCCATCTCCTGTGGAATCTTACAGACTTTTTCCCTTACTATCCTTCTCCCTTCACTCATTCCTTCTATCCCAGCCCCCAACTCCAGCAGCACTCTTTTCTAAGCCACAAAATACTCTTGCCAGGAAAGCAAATCTTCACTTTTAGAGGGTGGCTCCTCCAGATTCTGTCTTCTCATTAATTCTTTTATAATGGGTTTCAAAAAATGTACTCATCTTCTAAAGTAGCAGGAGTACATTCTTCCTTTTACATCTTCATCTGATCTGATATTTGATTTTCTTAGGTTAAGTGATTATATGTTCTCAATTGTTAAAACTGTTTTTCAAATCAACAGCCACAAATAGCTTCTTAGACGAGGTTGATGTGAATGAAGCATGGGCTTTTGACTTTGGGGAAGGGCTTTCTGAACTAGCCAACACATATGACTTTAAGAACTTTGACAATGTGTTTGTGCTAAATGCTAACAGCCACAGTGTCTGCTTTTTTATTGAGCTTTGCTTGCTCACAAATATTATGACAAGACCTGTTAAAAGATTCTCACCTGCTGTAGCTGAAGGCCACTTCCTTCTACACCCATAAAGAGCAAGTGATATTGGTTGTAATGAACCTTTTTTTTGCTTTTGCACTTGTCTTTGAGAGTGTTTGAATCATTACCTCAGCATTCTAAAATTTATCTCTCCCTTTGTTCCTACAGATACCTCCACCAGAGTAGCTCTGAAAAGAACCTCTTACTCTAGCTTTTCCTGACCTCTGTGTTGTTGTACGGTATTTACTAACTCTAATTATTTTTTACTATGACCCAGTTAGAACCCAGTAATTGAGTCAAGTTCTATGGATTTTATTTAATCAGCTGAAATACGGTTACTGGGCAATTTACCTTTTAAACTAGCATTTTTACACTGACTGCCTAATTCCTAGCTGTGCTACCCAAATTACTGCTGTTTGAGTCTCACCGTGGTTTTTCAAGCTCCATTAGTCTAATCCGTGGGGTGAGGGGTATTTTTCTCACCATCCTCCCTGGTCATTCTGTGTCTGAAACCTCCTGCCCTTTTTTGTTCATTTTCTTTTCTCTCCAAATTCTCCCCTTCACCATACCTTCTCCCTCCTCTCATCCTCCCAGTCTACTTCCCCACTCCCCCTCTCTCTCCCTGGGAATCAACCACCTCAGTAATGAAGACTCACCTACCTTCTTCTCCCCCTGTAATTGACTGTGCCATTTTTGTTGACGCTATAGCTTTAAATTTGATTGGGGATTCTATTTCATGCACAACAAAGGCCATGGAAGAGAAGTCACTCCTCTGGGGATATCAGATTTTACTTAGTGTTCAGTATTAGTTGTATACACAGCACCCGACAACCCTGAACCCTGCTCCAATCTTTATGTGAACCCCTATAGATCTTTTCTAAACCACTATCCTCCCACTTCTTACTTATCCTGACTCCAACTCCCTGATTACTCACAGTCTATTTCTGAGAAGGAATCCGTTAGTTGACTGCAGATATTCCCTTCTCTTTCTGTTTCTCTCCAAATAACAGTCCCCAGTCTCATTCTGAGCTCTATAGAAGGCCTTTTTGGTGACCTCTCTTTCAAACCTCTACCCTTATCCATGGGAATTAAATAAGTATATTCTGATGGAACACTCCTTTCTATCTCTTAAAATTCATCAGAACCCTAAACTTTTTTTCCATTCTAGGGTCAGTCTCCCAGTGCGAGAATACGTTTTACTGGAGTCCCCCAGTACCACAACTATTAGATCCACAGAAAATTCCTTACCAGGCAATATATTAGCCATAACTCTCTAAAATCCAAGAGAAACTGAGGCGGAAGGAAAAAACCATCCCCCCACAACAACCCATAACCAGTAATATCAGCACCTAGAGATATAATCTCTCAATCACTGGTGCATAGATGTCAGCCTTAAATACAACACTTCATATAGGCAGAACAATATGTCTCACTGAAGCCCAACAACCCTACACAGTAGGCTCTGAATATTATGAACAGCTGAGGTGCCATCTGTTTGTGGTGCGTGTAACATGTGCAGTCATAAGCATGTGTACATGTGCATCACAGACACAACACCACACACACACACACACACACACACACAGAGACACCCTTCAAACAATCTGTTTAAATATTTTTAGAGGTACTTAACAAGGAAAAGAATAATCCTTAAAGGAATTTCGGAAAACACAGAAAGTGGGAGGAATAAATGAAATCCATTTAAGAATTTCAGGAAAACACACACAAAAACAGTGGAAAATTAATAAATCCCTTTAAAAAAACTCAGGAAACACAATAGTAGGATAAATGGAAGTAAATCATTTAAGCCCCCAAAGAGAAAATAAAACAATAAAGAAAACAACCATAGGAATTTGGGTGAAAAAAAGAATTGTTGGAAAGAGCTACAGAGTCAAGCTTTACCAAGAGAAATATAAGAAAGAAAAAAAGAGAAAAAAAAGAGAAATAACTTTAGAGAAGGGTATCTTCAGGACAAGCAGACACTCTCAATATGCTATCTTCTGATACTTGGCCTAGGCTGTTGTTTCAGATAAAGTGAAATGAAGGACTCTTGTCTTTGACAGGTTTACATCCTTGATAAGAATGCACCAGCATGCATGACTCTCCTGATTTCCCAGCCAGGCATATTTTCTGCTGCTTGCAGATAAAGATCACGGAAATTTTTTGCTCCGTTTATCCTTGTGGGATCTTTCACTGGGTCCCCTGTCCCATTAATGTACAACATTGTCAGCATCAGAAAGCTACACAGAGCCCCAGGGTTAAGAAACAAAAAGTACATAAATCCTGACAGCAGAACTAATGCTGGAGCCTCGTGGGCTGATGGAGGCATCCCACGAGAAGGATCTAGATCTTGGTTACAGCTGCTCTTCTCACTTTCAACTAGTTTTAATGGTAATTGTTTTCGAGGGGACTTCAAATCAGTACGAGCTGTTTCAAATTTATCTTCTTCCTGCCATGTTTATGGCCTAGTCTAATATATAATTAGCCGCTTCTCTGCCTGTCTCACCTTCAAAAATTGGGAATAATTGCCAAATTATGGGTTGGGAATGTATCACAGTAGGTAGATTGGTTTGCCCTAGGCTAAGCACGATGGCCTATGTTTATAAGTTTGTAGTACTGTAAAATCTTCAGGCCAACTATCCTAGCCTGTCTTGTTATGAGAGGTTGCCTGGGATATGATACTTGGGTGCTGTTGTCTGGAAACTGCCAAACTGGTCCTGCATTCATCACACTATCTATCTGTTTACACAAAACCCTAGTGGTAGTAAATGCTTCTTTTACCTAGAGAGAAATGATGGTATTCTACAAAATGGATGTGAATATGGGCTTCCATTCCTTCCTGCTGTCTTATGTTATACTCTGGAATCACCTTAATTTCAATATTTTTTTAAAAAAGGAGATAAGCCATGTTTTTTACAACAAAGTTGAGTACAATCACTCTGCCTGTGGCCATTCTTGAATAGTCTCCCTCTCTAGATTGTATGTGCATTGGTGAATGCCTTGTACCTGAGAAGTAATTGACCCTGTGGATCCACAAGGAACGCATTCCACAGTGTTCAATTTAAGCATTCTCCCTTCATAGCTTTCTTTATACAAGACTGGCACCTCCTCAAGGACAGACAAAAGCCCTCAGTTTTTTGATAGAAGACAACAAAAATAAACACTGTAGAAATAACAGCAGGAGAACTCTCAGATTCTTGAGTGTTTTCCAAGAAGAATTGAGATGGCACAAAATTATTCACACATTGGGAGAGCTCACCTGATCAGTGCATCCTGAAGATGTGTCATAGACCTGGTGCTTGACACAAAGTAACCTTCCATACCGAGAACAGACCTTAAAAAAAATCTAATATTGATGGTTGTTCATCTTCTTATTTTACATGTATTTAATTCAGAGTATTTGTCATAATCTACCAAGGGATGTTTGAACTCACTAGAAGGAAGGCCTTTACTGTAAAAAATCAATAAGATCTCTACTTCAAGTACTACTTTATCTCTGTGCTACTAACAGACATTAGACAACTAAACTTATCTGTATGAATCTTGTGTATTGACAATATAGAGCAATGGCATTATCATTTTCAATAATTTTATACAACTACATTGTATTATTAGACATGTGATTGTTAAAATGGTAAACTATGTATCTCCTAATATCTTCCATGCTAAGTTCAGGAGGCCTTTTATTCTGATATTGGTCACTGTCCTACCGTAGTTTCAACAGCTATCCATTTTTAACTACCTCTATAATATCACTTATCTCCAAGAACAAGTGCATCGGATTATTATCTATCTAGATTACAATCCAAGTTTTCAGAATTTAATGGTCCCTTCCTTAGTCCTGAGCCAGTCATTGTAAAATATACATTATGATAGCTGTAATACACTGTTGTATTCACAATCAAGTGACTGTCATAGGTTCTAGTGCAAGCCACTCCGGAAAGAAATTCACAATAGAACCAAAATTTGAACCGGAACCTTACTCTTCAACAAGACATCAACATGAGCAATGGAAGTGCTTGATAGCCAGCTGACTCAATGAGTCCCCAGAGATCTTTGCCAGATTGCAAGCAAGTTAATGTGGGTCCAAATTGAGATGGTTACAGAGGAAGCGTCTACAGAAATCTCAAGATACCACAACATGAGGAATAGCTAGAGTTGGCTAGCTCGCCTATTCCAAAATCTGGCCCCATAAAAGCTAGCTCCCCCACCAACACCTAGTAAGAATTTATTACCCTGACAGTTATCAGGCTTTGATCCTCATTTAACAATTATAATGTTTCTCCTACAAACACCCTACAACCCTGAGTATACAGAGAAGAATATTTCCCAATACACTGCCACAACCTTAATATTTTAGTGAAACAGAAGCAGTCATTAAAAGTCTCACAACTAAAAATTGCCCAGGATTTATGTCTTTAAGTTTATAATTCTACTGGACTTTCGAGAGAATTCTTAATGTCAATTGGTGGAAGTGGAAAATTAAGGGTTCTTTGGAAAGTCAGTTGTGTTGGGATGTGTTTTTGCTGGGCAAACATGTGGAGGAGTGTTAGCCTGAAGTAGACACAGGTGACAGGCTAAGGCAGACATCATAAAGGAACTGAAGCAGATACAGGTGAAAGGATGTTTGCTAAATCAAGCAAACGTGCCGGCTTCTGTGGACTCAAAGCTGATTGGCAAGACTGATGTCAGCTGGACTGATGCATGTGCTGAGGCAAACCATGGAGGACTCATGATGTTTGGAGGGTGTATAAAAAAGAATCAATGACACTGATAGAGGCTGAGCTTGGCTTCCTTCTAGCTGTACAATGCTTATTGGTCCTTGAATTTCCGTGACTCGCCTGTTGCCTGAGAGAGGCAAACTTTCCTGTTTTCCTGTTGGCTCTGCACCTCCTGCTTACTCATGCAAGCTGATGCCTGGCTTTCTCTGCTAGTAGTAACACCACTGCTGATCCATGTTTGCTATCCTAACTCCACTGAAAAACTTGACTGCTCTGTATCATGAAGTGTTTAAGGGTGGACAAGTGCCTACTGCTGCTAACCTGTGAATAATGCTGATTTCCAGACAACTCAGACAGGGTGAATTGCTCCAAAGAATCTTCTAAACAGTCTACTCCTCCCCAAATCCTTTCTTTTCACTAGCCCCGTGTGGTAGGCTCCAGGAGGTTAAAGCATTCAAGAGGTATCATAAAATAGGATTTGAATAATTAAAGTTATAGCAATACACCTCAAATTATTTTTCAAAATGGAAGCAGATGGAACAGTGGCCCCAACTTATTTTAGTTCACAGCAGTTACCTGATCGACACATTGTTAAAACTCACAAAGGAGTAATTGCAGCCAATTTCCCTTGTAAATAGAGACATGCAAAACTAATTGTAAAGTAATTGCAAACTGAATCTAAGAACATCAAAACATCCACTATGACCAAATAAACTTCAACTCAAATAAGCAGAGATGGTCCAATATGCAAGATAATAAAAGTATCCCACCATATAAACAAACTGAAGACAACAACAGGTTAATCTCTTAGATGCACAAAAAACTTTGGAAAACTTCTACTCAAACTTCACAATAAAAGTCCAGGAGAAAGCCTAGGTGGTGGTGCCACATAACTTTAATGCTCGCACTAGGGAGACAGAGTAGGTGGATATCTAGTTTAGGCCAGCCTGGACTACCAAGTGCGTGAGGACAAAATGGGGGTATATAACTGAGACCCTGTATCAAAATAAATGGACAAAAAGGACACATTAGTGATTAGGGGGACAGTGAAATACACTTACCCAATAAATGCTGTTTACATTATGTCCAATAGCCATAAGTCAACTTAATTGATAGAACTCAAAAACATTTTACCTAAAGTCAAGAAAACAAAACAAGGTTGGTCCATATTTCCATATCTATTCATTCAAAATAGAATTGATTTTCTTTCCAGCAAAAGTACCTGATATAAGATTAAACTCAGAAAAATCAATTACCCTACTATATACAAATGACACAGAAACTGAAAAAAAATCAAAGAAATAATTGCCTAGTAAAATAGCCTTAATAATATAAAATATTATAGGGGTAATCCAATTACACAGTAGAACTAGATATTGAATATCTATTTATTTCTAGTTGCTCACTGTCTCCCTCGAAGTGCTACGTCATTAAGATTATGTGGCACCACCCCTGGCTCACGGCCTTGACTTTTATGTGAAGTTGAGTAGAATTTGCAAAAGTTCTTTTGTACATAGTAACTTGAAGTCTTAGGTAAGACCAATAAGACAACTGAGATGATCAAGGGTGTATTATTTGAAAGAAAAGTGAAGTGTCATCTTTATTTGCCAATATGATAATACCCATAAGTGACCCTAAAATTTCCCGAAGGAATTCTACAGCTGATAAACACTTTCAGCAGCAAGTGCTGGATATAAGATAAATTCAGAAAAATCAGTTGCCCTCCTATTTACAAATGACACAGACTGAGAAAGAATCAAAGGAAATAATGCCTATCAAAATAGAATTAAATAATATAAACTATACTGGGGAAACTCTAAATACCAAGTGAAACACTTACCAGATAAACTTTGTTGTTGAAATAGAATTAAAATAATATCAGAAAGTGGAATATCGCCCATGCTTAAGAATCTGAGGATAATTGAGTAAAAAAAGGCCTTACTACCTAAAGAAATTTATAGCTATGGAGAAATCCCCATTAAAATTTCAACACCATTCATTCAACAGATCTGAAAAAGATTGTTCCCAAGATTTACATGGAAATAAGAAGGAAGAAAGAAAAGAAAGAAAAGAAAGAAAGAAAGAAAGAAAGAAAGGAGAAGAAAGGAAGAAAGGAGAATAAGAAAAGAAAGAAGAGAGAAAAGAAGAGGAAGGGAGGGGAGGAGGGTAGGGGAGGGGAGGGGAGGGGAGGGTAGGGGAGGACGGGAGGGGAGGGGAGGGGGAGGGGATGGTAGGGGAGGGGAAGGGACAGGAAAGGGAAGGGAAGGGAAGGGAACGAGAAGAGAAGAGAGAGAAGAGAAGAGAAGAGAATAGAAGAGAAGAAAGAGAAGAGAGAGAAAGAAAAGACAAGAGAAAGAAACCATTTAGCTAAGCAACCCTGACAATAAAAAAAATTGCTGGAGATATCACTCACCATCCTTGATTCAAGTCATACGTTAAACACTCAGAACTATAGTACGTAAAAAACCATCATAATATTGGCATTTTAACAGACATCTTTATCTTAAATTGAATTGAAGACCAAAATATTGATCACAACTACGGATTCATGATATTTTTGTTGTAAATAAACAAAAATTACACTGAAAAGAGACAACATTTCAACAAATTAACCTATTAAACTAAATTTTTCCATGTAGAAACTTCAATAGATTCCTACTTTCTCGTGCAAAAACTTCAGCTAAAATTGGGGTTAAAGACCTCAGCGTAAAGCCAGACAACTGAACTGATAGAACTAAAATAAATATAGTCTTCAACATATTGGCCCATGAGTAATACTTTCCTGAACTGAACAGCATTAGTACAGAAACTAAATGTAAATGAATGGTCATGAAACTAAGAGAAGCTTCTGTATGCAACATACACATTTTGGGTGTGTTGCTTAAGCACTCACAAACTGAACTTTATGATGTCAACTTTCATTGTGGTTTAATTAAGGAGACATCTGCTTCTAATAAACATGGAGTGTTAAGAAAATTCCATTTTTTCCAACTGCAACATTACGACTTCTATAATATTTTGGTGAGACGTTAACTTCAATAACATAAAACTTCCCCAATTCTTTGACCCATAGTTTTACTGGTTTGGCCCTTTTACCGCATCTATAGTGTACTTCTTCCAAGTCAGGATTAAGGGGACAATATTATAACTTAATGAAAATTTTAGTTTTCCTTTCTACTTATACCTCCCTCCCACCCTCCTTCCTTCTTACTGTATTTTACTCCCTTTTTAATCTGATTTTTTCTTTTAGTGATATTGAAGATCAACCCATGGCACTGTACATTCTAGGCACAAGCATTCTGCTTATGAAGCTACAAAGTTTCTATTCTCCAATTCAGCCATATGCTTATAGCATTTCATCTTTTCAGTTGGTTTCACCCATACAATTCTTGAATGTTTTTTATGATTCACAACACATCACCAAAAGTGCATTACCATGTCACAAGGATAGACTTACAATATATAATTTTATATCCCATTAAACCTTTTGTTTATCATAATTCTTTTAGAAACAAGTTGCCAGGTTCTGTTATTCTGCTAGAACAGATTGCACACAGGCTTGGAAACCAAGGATTATAACTGAAGCAGTTCAGATAGAATATGTTTACCATATTTCTTTATAAACAGCCCCACATGAAAACTATTTTAATCTAACATGACTAGAACCAAGTTTTCAAACACTCTGTTAAATATATAGCTGCATTACTTGATCAATGAAACACTGTTTATGTTTGCTATAATATGAAAATAAGCTAAAATTGTCATAATGAGACATGAGTAATAGAAAATAATGGTATTATGTACATACAATTGTTGTTTATTTATTTGTTTCTTTAAATACAATTCAGATTTTAATCCCCTCACCCCCATTCACCCCCACCACCCGGGACCCCCTAATCCTGTCCCCTCCTCTCTGCCTCCACAAGGGTGGTGCCCCGCCACCTACCCCCTCTCCCTTCCCCTACCATCAAATTCCTTCCCGCGTCTGTGTTCAGCCTTCATGACCAGGGATCTCCTCTCCCACCCATGCCCGACAAGGCCATCCTCCTAAGTCATACAGCTGAAGTCATGGGTGCCTCCCTTGTGTTCCCAGCTGGTGGTTTTTAGACCCTGAGGAGCTCTCGTTGGCTGACACTGTTGCTCTCCTCTTGGGCAACAACCCTTCAGCTTGTTTCATTGGGAACCCTTGATCAGATCAATGGGTAAGCTTCAAGCATCCCCTCGGGATATTCGAGTCTGGTAGACTTCAAGGAGACAGCTTATGTTCAGGCTCCTTTCAGCATGCACTTTCTGACATCTGTATCTGCATCTATCA
>NW_023046435.1:0-54927 GCF_011762505.2 Arvicanthis niloticus
AAAAAAAAATAGGAAATGCAGAGAGAGAAGAGAAGAGAAGTGCATCCTGAGAGAGGCGACGACAGAAGGGAATCCAGAGAGAGGAGAGAAGAGAAGGGCATCCAGAGAGAGGAGAAGAAAAAAGGGCATCTAGGGAGTGGAGATGACAGAAGGGCATCCAGAGAGAGGAAAAGTAAAATAGGGAATCCAGAAAGAGGAGAGAACAGAAGTGCATCCAGAGAGAGGAGAAGACAGAAGGGTATCCAGAGAGAGGAGAGAAAAAAGGGCATCCAGAGAGAGGAGAGAGCAGAAGGGCATTGAGAGAGAGAGGAGAAGACAGAAGGGCATTCCAGAGAAAAGAGAGAACAGAAGAGCATCCAGAAAAAGTAGAGAGAGAGGGGAAGGCAGAATGGAATCCAGAGAGAGGAGAGAAAAGAAGTGCATCAAGAGAGAGGAGAGAGTGGAAGGGCATCCATAGAGACGAGAAGACAAAAGGTCATCCAGAGAGAGGAGATGACAGAAGGGCATCCAGAGAAAGGAAAAGAAAAATAGGGAATGCAGAGAGAGGAGAGAACTGAAGTGCATCCTGAGAGAAGAGAAGACAGAAGAGCATCCAGAGAGCAGAGAGAACAGAAGGGCATTTAGAAAGATGAGAGAACAGATAGGCATTGTGAGTAATTAGATGCCAATGGTCATCCAGAGAGAGGAGTTGATAGAAGGTCATCCAGAGAGAGGAAAAGAAAAATAGGCAATCCAGAAAGAGGAGAGAACAGAAGTGCATCCAGAGAGTGGAGAAGACAGAAGGGTATCCAGAGAGGAGAGGATAGAACAGCATCCAGAGAAAGGAGAAGAAAAAGGGAAACCAGAGAGAGGCGAGAACAGAAGGGCATCCAGAGAGAGGAAAAGAAAAATAGGGAATCCAGAAAGAGGAGAAGACAGAAGGGCATCCAGAAAGAGAAGAGAATGGAAGGTCATCAAAAGGAGAAGAAAGAAGAGAATCCAGAGAAAGGAGAGAACAGAAGGGCATCCAGAGAGAGGAGAGAGTAGAAGGGCATCCAGAGAGAGGAGAATACAAGTAGGGTATCCGGAGAGAGGAGAGGACAGATGGGCATCAGGAGAGAGGAGAGACAGATGGGAATACAGAGAGAGGAGAGAACAGAGGGTATTCGGAGAGAGGAGAGAACAGATGGGCATTGGGAGAGAGTAGAAGACAGAAGGTCATCCAGAGAGAGGAGATGATAGAAGGGCATCCAGAGAGAAGAAAAGAAAAATAGGGAATCCACAAAGAGGAGAGAACAGAAGTGAATCTCGAGAGAGGAGAAGACAGAAGGGCATCCAGAGAGAGGAGGGGATAGAATGACATCCAGAGAGAGGAGAGGATAGAAAGGCATCCAGAGAAAGGAGAAGACAGAAGGGTATCCAGAGAGAGGAGAGAACAGAAGGGCATCCAGAGAGAAGAGAGTATAGCAGGGTATCCAGAGAGAGGAGAAGACAGTAGGGCATCAGAAGAGGGAAGAGAACAGAAGGGGATCCAGAGAGAGGAGAGGGAAAAAGGGCATCCAGAGAGAGGAGAAGACAGAAGGGCATCCAGAGAGAGGAGAACAAAGAAGGGCATCCACATAAAATAGTACAGAAGTCCATACAGAGAGAGGAGAAGACAGAAGTTCATCTAGAAAGAGGAGAGTACAGAAGATCATCCAGAAAGAGGAGAGAACAGAAGGGCATCCAGAGAAAGAGAAGACAGAAGTGAATCCAGAGAGAGGAGAGAACAGAAGGGCATTCGGAGAGAGGAGAGAACAGAAGGGCATCAGGAGAGAGGACAAGAGAGAAGGTCATCCAAAGAGAGGAGATAACAGAAACTCATCCAGAGAGAGGAGAAGACAGCAGGGCTTCCAGAGAGAGGAGAGGACAGAATGGCATCCAGTGAGAGGAGAGAACAGAAGGGCATCCAATGTTAGGGGAGAACAGAAGGGAATCCAGAGAGAGGAGAGAACAGAAAAGCATCCCGAGAGAGGGGAAGACAGAAGGGCATACAAAGTGAGGAGAGAACAGAAGGGAATCTGTAGCGTGAAAAATTATAAAGGCCATTTTTTGAAAAATGTGTAGATTTTTCACCTTACAGAACACAGAACTGAAAATAAGATTTCAGGCCTTCACATTCCAGGTGAAGGACACTTGCTGGATTACATTCCTCAAGCCTTGCCCAAGGCAAGAAGGCACATTCCTGACCACAGATAAAAGATGCTGCCACCTAGGTGGGGCTATAGCAGGAAGAAGCAAAGATAGTTAATCTGAAATAGTTGGTAAATGGCAGGATAGGACACAATAGCATGGTAAAAACCACATTTTTGTGAAGAATGAGTGTGCAGAGTGATTTCACATGACTCTATATCATTTGGGCTAGATTCCTCTGAAATGTTCCACTGTTATTGATTACCCCTTCCTTGGTCTTCCCAGTGCTATGTTCAAAATTTGTAAAACAACCAATCAGGTGTAAGCACGCGAAAATGCAACCATTCATGTGTAAGCACGCGAAAATGCAACCATTCATGTGTAAGTGCATGAAAATGCCTTCTTTTCCACAACCCATGCTATAAAAGACCTTTTAACCCACCAGTCAGGGCCAAAAACCTGGCTCTTGGAACTCAAGATCTTGTCGTTTTGACCACCGGCTTACTTCACTAAAAAAGACTCTGCTGATTGCATCCAGGTATGGTTTCTTGTGATATTTGGGTGGTCAAGATTTCCAGAGGCTTGAGGAAGTGTCTCCCAAGTATGGAGGTCTTCATATCCAGAGAGAGGAGAGAGCAGAAGGGCATCCAGAGAGAGGAGAGACCAGAAGGGCATCCAGAGAGAGAAAAAGATAGAAGGGAATCTGGAGCGAGGAGATGACAAAAGGGCATCCACGGAGAGGAAAACAAAAATAGGGAATCCAGAGAGAGGAGAAAAAAGAAGTGCATCCAGAGAGAGGAGAAGACAGACTGGCATCCAGAGAGAGGAGAGGATAGAACACATCCAGAGATAGGAGAAGACAGAAGGGAATCCAGAGACATTAGAGAAAAAAAGGGCATCCAGAGAGAGGAGAGACCAGAAGGGCATTGAGAGAGTGAGGAGAAGACAGAAGGTCATCCAAAGAGAGGAGAGGACAGAAGGGCATCCAGAAAGAGGAGAGAACTGAAGGTAATCAAGGGAGAGGAGAAGACAGAAGGGAATCCAGAGAGAGGAGATAACAGAAGGGCATCCATAGAGAGGAGAGAGTAGAAGGGCATCCAGAGAGAGGATAAGACAGAAGGGCATCCGGAGAGAGAGGACGATAGAAGGGCATCCAGAGAGATGAAAAGAATAATAGGGAATCCAGGAAGAGGAGAGAACAGAAGTGCATCCAGAGAGAGGAGAAGACAGAAGGGCATCCAGAGAGAAGAGGATAGAATGGCATACAGAGAGAGAAGAAGACAGAAGGGTATCCAGAGAGAGGAGAGAAAAAAAAGGGCATCCAGAGATAGGAGAGAGCAGAAGGGCATTGAGAGAGGGGGGGAATACATAAGGGCATTCGAAGAGAGGAGAGAACAGAAAGGCATCCAGAAAGAGGAGAGAACAGAAGGTCATCAACAGAGAGAAGACAGAATGGAATCCAGCGAGAGGATAGAAAAGAAGGGCATCCTGAGAGAGGAGAGTGTAGAAGGGCATCCAGTGAGAGGAGAAGACAGTACGGCATCTGGAGAGAGGAGAGAACAGAAGGGCATAGGGAGAGAGGAGAAGACAAATGGACATCCAGAGTGAGGAGATGACAGAAGGGCATTCAGAGAGAGGAAAAGAAAAATAGGGAATGCAGAGAGAGGAGAGAAGAGAAGTGCATTCTGAGAGAGGAGATGACAGAAGGGTATGTGGAGAGAGGAGAGAACAGAAGGGCATCCAGAAAGAGGAGAGAACAGAAAGGCATCAACAGGGAGGAGAAGACAGAAGGGAATCCAGAGAGAGGAAAAGAAAAATAGGGAATCCAGAAAGAGGAGAGAACAGAAGTGCATCCAGAGAGAGGAGAAGACAGAAGGGCATCCAGAGAAAGGAGAGGATAGAACGGCATCCAGAGAGAGGAGAAGACAGAAGGGTATCCAGAGAGAGGAGAGAAAAAAGGGCATCCAGAGAGAGGAGAAAGCAGAAGTGCATTGAGAGAGAGAGGAGAAGACAGAAGCGCATTCCGGAGAGAAGAGAGAACAGAAGAGCATCCAGAAAAAGGAGAGAACAGAAGGTCATCAAGAGAGAGGAGAAGGCAGAAAGGAATCCAGAGAGAGGAGAGAACAGAAGTGCATCAAGAGAAAGGAGAGAGTAGAAGGGCATCCAGAGAGAGGAGAAGACAGTACTGCATCCGACGAGAGGAGAGAACAGAAGGGCATCAGAAGAGAGGAGAAGGCAAAAGGTCATCCAGAGAGAGGAGATGACAGAAGGGCATCCAGAGAGCGGAGAGAACAGAAGGGCATTTGGAGAGAGGAGAGAACAGATAGGCATTGGGAGTAATTAGATGTCAAAGGTCATCCAGAGAGAGGAGATGATAGAAGGTCATCCAGAGAGAGGAAAAGAAGAATCCAGAAAGAGGAGAGAACAGAAGTGCATCCAGAGAGCAGAGAAGACAGAAGGGCATCTAGAGAGAGTAGAAGACAGAAGGGAATGCAGAGAGAGGAGAGAACAGGAGGGCATCCCGAGAGAGGAGAGACCAGATTGGCATTCAGAGAGAGGAGAAGACAGAAGGGCATCCGGAGAGAAGAGAGACCATAAGGGTATCCAGAGGGAGGAGAAGACAGAAAGGCATCTGGAGAGAGTAGATGGGAGAAGGGAATTGAGAGAGAGGCAAAGAAAAAAAGGGAATCCTGAAAGAGGAGAGAACAGAAGTGCATCCAGAGAGAGGAGAAGACAGAAGGGCATCCAGAGAGAGGAGAGGATAGAACACATCCAGAGATAGGAGAAGACAGAAGGGAATCCAGAGACAGGAGAGAAAAAAGGGCATCCAGAGAGAGAGGAGACCAGAAGGGCACTGAGAGAGTGAGGAGAAGACAGAAGGTCATCCGAAGAGAGGAGAGGACAGAAAGGCATCCAGAAAGAGGAGAGAACTGAAGGTAATCAAGAGAGAGGAGAAGACAGAAGGGAATCCAGCGAGAGGAGATAACAGAAGGGCATCCTGAGAGAGGAGAGTGTAGAAGGGCATCCAGTGAGAGGAGAAGACAGTAGGGCATCCGCAGAGAGATGGTCATCCAGAGAGAGGAGAGAACAGAAATTCATCCAGAAAGAGGAGAAGACAGAAGGGTATCCAGAGAGAGGAGGGGACAGAATGACATCCAGTGAGAGGAGAGAGCATAAGGGCATCTAGAGGGAGGAGAAGACAGAAAGGAATCCAAAGGGAGGAGAGAACAGAAGGTCATTTGGAGAGAGGAGAAGAAAGAAGGGCCTCCAGAGAAGAGAGGACAGAAGGGCATCCAGAGAGACGAGAGAACAGAAGAGAATCCAGCAAGAGGAGAGAACAGAAGGGCATCCAGAGAAGGAGAAGACAGAAGGGAATCAGGAGAGCGTAGAGGACAGAAGTGCATTTGAAGAGAGGAGAGAACAGATGGGCTTAGGGAGAGAGGAGAAGACAGAAAAAAATCCAACGGGAGGAGAGAACAGAAGTGCATCCTGAGAGAGCAGAGAACAGAAGGGCATTCAGAAAGAGGAGAAGACAGAAGGGCATCCAGAGAGAGGAGAGCAAAGAAGGGCATCCACATAAAATAGTACAGAAGGCCATACAGAGAGAGGAGAAGACAGAAGGGCATCTAGATAGCGGAGAGAACAGAAGGGCGTCCAGAAAGAGGAAAGAACAGAAGGGCATCCAGAGAAGGAGAAAACAGAAGCGAATCCAGAGAGGAGAGAACAGAAGGGCATTCGGAGAGAGGAGAGAACAGAAGGTCATCGGGAGAGAGTAGAAGACAGAAGGTCATCCAGAGAGAAGAGATGACAGAAAGGCATCCAGAGAGAGGAAAAGAAAAATAGGGAATGCAGAGAGAGGAGAGAACAGAAGTGCATCCTGAGAGAGAAGATGACAGAAGGGTATGCGGAGAGAGGAGAAAACAGAATGGCATCCAGAAAGAGGAGAGAACAAAAGGACATCAAGAGAGAGGAGAGAGCAGAAGGGAATCCAGAGAGAGGAGAAGACAGAAAGACATCCCGAGAGAAGAGAGAACAGAAGCACATCCAGAGACAGCAGAAGACTGAAGGACCTCCAGAGAGAGAAGAGGACTGATGGGCATCCAGAGATAGGAGAGGACAGAATGGCATCCAGTGAGAGGAGAGTACAGAAGGGTATCCAATGTTAGTGGAGAACAGAAGGGAATCCAGAGAGAGGACAGAACAGAAGGGAAGCCAGAGAGAGGAGAGAACAGAAGGGAAGCCAGAGTGAGGAGAGTACAGAAGGGCATCTAGAGAGAGGAGGGGACGGAAGGGCATCCAGAGAGAGGAGAGCACAGAAGGGCATCCGGAGAGACAAGAGAACAGATGGGCATCCAGAGAGAATAGAGGACAGAAGGGCATCCAGAGAGAGGAGAAGACAGAAGGGAATCTTAAGAGAGGAGAGAACAGAAGGGCATATAGAGAGAGGAGAAGACAGAAGGGCATCCAGAGAGAGGAGAGGACAGAATTGCATCCAGTGAGAGGAGAGAACAGAAGGTCATATAGAGAGGAGAAGACAGAAGGGCATCCAGAGAGAGGAGAAGAGAGAAGGCATCCAGATGAAGAAGAGGACCGACGGGCATCCTGAGAAAGGAGAGTACAGAAGGCATTCAGGGAGAGAAAAGAAGAGAAGGGCATCCAGAGAGAAGAGTGGACAGAAGGGCATCCAGAGAGAGGAGAAAATATAAGGGAATCCAAAGAGAGGAGAGAACAGAAGGCCATACAGAGAGAAGATAAGACAGAAGGGCATCCAGAGAGAGGAGATGACAGAAGAACATCCAGAGAGAGAAAAAGAAAAATAGGGAATCCAGAAAGAGGACAGAAACAGAAGTGCATCCAGAGAGAGGAGAAGACAGAAGGGCATTCAGAGAAAGGAGAACATAGAACGGCATCCAGAGAGAGGAGATTACAGAAGGGTATCCAGAGAGGAGCGAAAAAAGGTTATCCAGAGAGAGGAGAGCCTAGAAGAGCATTAAGAGAGAGAGGAGAAGACAGAAGGGCATCCTTAGAGAAGAGAGAACAGAAGGGCATCCAGAAAAAGGAGAGAACAGAAGGTCATCAATAGAGAGGAGAGAGTAGAAGGGCATCCAGAGAGAGGGGAGACCAGAAGGGCATCCAGAGAGAGGAGAAGACAGAAGGGCATAGAGAGAGAGGAGAGAACAGTAGGGCATTCAGAAAGAGGAGAAAACAGAAGGGCATCAAGAGAGAGGAGAAGACAGAAGGGAATCCAGAGAGATTAGAGAATGGAAGAGCATCCAGAGAGAGGAGAAGAGAGTAGGGCATCCGGAGAGAGGAGAGAACAGATGGGCATCCAGAGAAAGGAAAAGACAGAAGGGCATCTTGGGAGAGGAGATGACAGAAGGGCATCCAGAGAGAGAAAAAGAAAAATAGGGAATCCAGAAAGAGGAGAGAACAGAAGTGCATCCAGAGAGAGGAGAAGACAGAAGGGTATCCAGAGAGTGAAGAGACAAAAAGGGCATCCATAGAGAGGAGAGACCAGAAGGGCATAGAGAGAGAGAGTAGAAGACAGAAGGGCATCCGGAGAGAGGAGAAGACACAAGGGCATCTAGGGAAAGGAGAACATAGAACAGCATCCAGGGAGAGGAAAAGACAGAAGGGAATCCAGAGAGGAGAGAAAAAAGGTCATCCAGAGGGAGGAGAGCCGAGAAGGGCATTGAGAGAGAGAGGAGAAGACAGAAGGGCATCCGTAGAGAAGAGAAAACAGAAGGGCATCCAAAAAGAGGAAAGAACAGAAGGTCATCAATACAGACTAGAGAGTAGAAGGGCATGCAGAGAGAGGAGAGACCAGAATGGCATCCATGGAGAGGAGAAGACAGAAGGGCATCCGGAGAGAGGAGAGAACAGAAGGGCATCCAGAAAAAGGAGAAACAGAAGGGCATCAAGAGAGAGGAGAAGACAGAAGGGAATCCAGAGAGATTAGAGAATAGAAGGGCACCCATAGAGAGGAGAAAACAGTAGGGCATCCGCAGAGAGGAGAGAAGTGATGGGCATACAGAGAGAGGAGAAGACAGAAGGGCATCTGGAGAGAGGAGATGACAGAAGGGCATTCAGAGAGAGGAAAAGAAAAATAGGGAATCCAGAAAGAGGAGAGAACATAAGTGCATCCAGAGAGAGGAGAAGACAGAAGGGTATCCAGAGAGAGGAGAGGATAGAACGGCATCCAGAAAGAGGAGAAGACAGAAGGGAATCAAGAGAGAGGAGAGAAAAAAGGGCATCCAGAGAGAGGAGAGACCAGAAGGGCATAGAGAGAGAGAGGAGAAGAGAGAAGGGCATCCAGAGAGAGGAGAGAACAGAAGGGCATCCAGAAAAATGAGAGAACAGAGGGTCATCAAGAGAGAGGAGAAGACAGAAGGGAATTCAGAGAGAAGAGAGAAAAGAAGGGCATCCAGAGAGAGGAGAAGACAGTAGGGCATCCATAGAGAGGAGAGAACAGAAGGGCATCCGGAGAGAGGAGAGCAAAGAAGGGCATCCACATAAAATAGTACAGAAGGCTATACAGAGAGAAGAGAAGACAGAAAGGCATCTAGACAGAGGAGAGAACAGAAGGGCATTCAGAAAGAGGAGAACACAGAAGGGCATCCAGAGAAGGAGAAGACAGAAGGGAATCCAGAGAGAGGAGAGAACAGAAGGGCATTTGGAGTGAGGAGGGAACAGAAGGGCATCGGGAGAGAGAAGAAGACAAAAGGTCATCCAGAGAGAGGAGATGACAGAAGGGCATCCAGAGAGAGGAAAAGATAAAAAGGGAATGCAGAGAGAGGAGAGAACAGAAGTGCATGCTGAGAGAGGAGATGACAGAAGGGTATGCGGAAATAGGAGAGAACAGAAGGGCATCCAGAAAGAGGAGAGAACAGAAGGGCATTCAGAGAGAAGAGAAGACAGAAGGGAATCCAGAGAGAGGAGAGGACAGAAGGACATCCCGAGAGAAGAGAGAACAGAAGGGCATCCAGAGAGAGGAGAAGACAGAAGGGAATCAATACACAGGAGAGAACAAAAGGGCATCCAAAGAGAGGATTGACCAGAAGGTCATCCAGGGAGAGGAGAAACCGAAAGGCATCCAGAGAGAAGAGAGAACAGAAGGGGCTCCAGAAAGAGGAAGGAACATAAGGGCATCAAGAGAAAGGAGAAGACAGAAGGAAATCCAGAGAGAAGAGAAAACAGAAGGGCTTCCAGAGAAGAGGAGAGAGTAGAAGGGCATCAAGAGAGAAGAGAAGGCAGTAGGGCATCCGTAGAGAGAAGAGAACAGAAGGGCCTCCAGAAAAAGAAGAGAACAAAAGGGCATCAAGAGAGAGGAGAAGACAGAAGGGAATCCAGAGAGAGGAGAGAACAGAAGGGCATCCAGGAAGAAGAGAGAGCAGAAGGGCATTCAGAGAGAGGAGAAGACAGTAGGGCATCCAGAAAGAGGAGAAGACAGAAGGGCATCAGGTGATAGGAGAAGACAGAAGGACATACACAGAGACGAGAGCAAATAAGGCATCCACATACAATAGTAGAGAAGATTATACAGAGAGAGGAGAAGACAGAATGGCATCCATATAAAAGAGAGAACAGAAGGGCAAGCAGAAAGAGGAGAGAACAGAAAGGCATCCATTAAATTAGAAGACAGAAGCGAATCCTGAGAGAGGAGAGAACAGAAGGGAATCGGAAAAGAGGAAAAGACAAAAGGTCATCCAGAGAGAGGAGAGAACAGAAATGCATCCAGAAAGAGGAGAAGACAGAAGGGCATCCAGAGAGAGGAGAGGACAGAATGGCATCCAGTGAGAGGAGAGAAGAGAAGGGCATCCAATGTTAGGGGAGAATAGAAGGGCATCCAGAGAGAAGAGAAGACAGTAGGGCATCCGGAGAGAGGAGAGAACAGATGTGCATCGGGAGAGAGAAGACAGAAGGTCATCCAGAGAGAGGAGATGACAGAAGGGCAACCAGAGAGAGGAAAAGAAAAATAGGGAATCCAGAAAGAGGAGAGAACAGAAAGGCATCCAGAGAGAGGAGAAGACAGAAGGTCATCGATAGAGAGGAGAGGATGGAACAGCATCCAGAGAGAGGAGACAACAGAAGGGAATCCAGAGAGAGGTGAGAACAGAAGGGCCTCCAGAGAGATTACAGCACAGAAGGCCATACAAAGAGAAGAGAACACAGAAGGTCATCCAGAGAGAGGAGAGAACAGAAGGGCATCAAGAGAGAGGAAAAAAATAGGGAATCCAGAAAGAGGACAAAACAGAAGTGCATCCAGAGAAAGGAGAAGACAGAAGGGCATCCAGAGAAAGGAGAGGATAGAACGGCATCCACAGAGAGGAGAAGAAAAAAGGTTATCCAGAGAGGAGAAAAAAGGGCATCCAGAGAGAGGAGAGCCTAGAAAGGCAGAGAGAGAGAGAGAGAGAGAGAGAGAGAGAGAGAGAGAGAGAGAGAGAGAGAGAGAGAGAGAGGAGAAGACAGAAGAGTATCCGCAAAGAGGAAAGAACAGAAGGGCATCCTAGAAAGAAGAGAGAACAGAAGGACATCAATAGAGAGGAGAGAGTAGAAGGGCATCCAGAGAGAGGAGAGACCAGAAGGGCATCCAGTGAGAGGAGAAGACAGAAGTGCATAGAGAAAGAGGAGAGAACAGAAGGGCATCCAGAAAGAGGAGAAAACAGAAGGGCATCTAGAGAGAGGACAAGACAGAAGGGAATCCAGAGAGATTAGAGAATAGAAGGGCATCCAGAGAGAGAAGAAGACAGAAGAACATCCAGTGTGAGGAAACGACAAATAGGGAATTCAGAAAGAGGAGAGAACAGAAGGGCATCCAGAGAGAGTAGAAGACAGAAGGGCATCCAGAGAGAGGAGAGGATAGAACGGCATCTAGAGAGAGGGGAAGACAGAAGGGAATCCAGAGAGAGGAGTGAACAGAAGGGCATCCAGAGAGAGGAGAGACCAGAAGGGCATCTAGAGAGAGGTGAAGACAGAAGGACATCCAGAGAGAGGAGATGACAGAAGGGCATCCAGAGAGAGGAAAAGAAAAATAGGGAATCCAGAAAGAGGAGAGAACAGAAGTGCATCCAAAGAGAGAATACAGAAGGTCATACAGAGAAAAAAGAGGATAGAGCGGCATCCAGAGAGAGGAGAAGACAGAAGGGTATTCAGAGAGAGGAGTGAAAAAATGGGCATCCAGAGAGAGGAGAGCCTAGAAGGGCATTGATAGAGAGAGGAACAAACAGAAGGGCATCCAGAGAGAAGAGGACAAAAGAGCATCCAGAGATATTAGTGAACAGAAGGGCATTCGTAGAGAGGAGAGAACAGATGGGCATCGGGAGAGAGGAGAAGACAGAAGGTCATCCACAGAGAGGAGATGACAGAAGGGCATCCAGAGAGAGGAAAAGAAAAATAGGGAATCCAGAAAGAGGAGAGAACAGAAGTGCATCCAGAGAGTGGAGAAGACAGAAGGGCATCCATAGAGAGGAGAGGATAGAACAGCATCCAGAGAGAGGAGACAACAGAAGGGAATCCAGAGAGAGGAGAGAACAGAAGGGCATCCAGAGAGAGGAAAAGAAAAATAGGCAATCCAGAAAGAGGAGAGAACAGAAGTGCATCCAGAGAGAGGAGAAGAAAGAAGGGCATCCAGAGAAAGGAGAGGATAGAATGGCATTCAGAGAGAGGAGAAGACAGAAGGGTATCCAGAGAGGAGAGAAAAAAGGCATCCAGAGAGAGAAGAGCCCAGAACGGCATTGAGAGAGAGAGAGAGAGGAGAAGACAGAAGGGCATCCGGAGAGAGGAGAGAAGAGAAAGGCATCCAGAAAGAGGAGAGAACAGAATGTCATCAATAGAGAGGAGAGTGTAGAAGGGCGTCCAGAGAGAGGAGAGACCAGAAGGGCATCCATGGTGTGGAGAAGACAGAAGGGCATAGAGAGACAGGAGAGAACAGAAGGGAAACCAGAGAGATTAGAGAATAGAAGGGCATCCAGAGAGAGGAGAAGACAATAGGGCATCCAGAGAGAGGAGAAGACAGAATGGCGTCCGGATATAGGAGATGACAGAAGGGCATCCAGAGAGAAGAAAAGACAAATAGGGAATTCAGAAAGAGGAGAGAACAGAAGGGCAACCAGACTGAGTAGAAGACAGAAGGGCATCCAGTGAGAGGAGAGGATAGAATGGCATCCAAAGAGAGGGGAAAACAGAAGGGAATCCAGAGAGAGGAGAGAACAGAAGGGCATCCAGAGAGAGAAGAGAACAGAAGGGCATCTAGAGAGAGGGGAAGACAGAAGGACATCCAGAGAGAGGAGATGAGAGAAGGGCATCCAGAGAGAGGAAAAGAAAAATAGGGAATCCAGAAAGAGGAGAGAAGAGAAGTACATCCAGAAAGAGAATAAAGGAGGGCATCCAGAGAAAGGAGAGGACAGAACGGCATCCAGAGAGAGGAGAAGACAGAAGGGTATCCAGAGAGAGAAGAGAAAAATGGGCATCCAGTAAGAGGAGAGCCTAGAAGGGCATTGTGAGAGAGAGGAGGAGACAGAAAGGGCATCTAGAGAGTGGAGAGAAACAGAAGGGCATCCAGAAAGAGGAGAGGATAGAAGGTCATCAATAGAGAGGAGAGAGTAGAAGGGCATCCAGAGAGAGGAGAAGACAGTAGGGCATCCGGAGAGAGGAGAGAACAGATGGGCATCCAGAGAAAGAAGAGAGCATAAGTACATCCAAAGAGAGGAGAAGACAGAAGGGCATCCAGTAAGAGGACAATAAAGAAGCGCATCAGGAGATAGGAGAAGACAGAATCGCATCCAGAGAGAGGAGAGCAAAGAAGGGCATCCACATAAAATAGTACAGAAGTCCATACAGAGAGAGCAGAAGACAGAAGGGCATCTAGATAGAGAAGAGAACAGAAGGGCATCCAGAAAGAGGAGAGAACAGAAGGGCATCCAGAGAAGGAGAAGACAGAAGGGAATCCAGAGAGAGGAGTGGACCGAAGTGTATTCGGAGAGAGGAGAGAACAGAAGGGAATTGGTCGAGAGGAGAAGACATCCAGAGAGAGGAGATGACAGAAGTTCATTCAGAGAGAGAAAAAGAAAAATAGGGAATGTAGAGAGAGGAGAGAATAGAAGTGCATTCTGAGAGAGGAGATGACAGAAGGGTATGTGGAGAGAGGAGAGAACAGAAGGACATCCAGAAATAGGAGAGAACAGAAGGGCATCCAGAGAGAGGAGAAGACAGAAGGGAATCCATAGAGAGCAGAGAACAGAGGGCATCCAGAAAGAGGAGAGACCAGAAGGGCATCCAGGGAGAGGAGAAGACCAAAGGGCATCCGGAGAGAAGAGAGAACAGAAGGGCATCAAGAAAGAGGAGAGAACAGAAGGGCATCAAGCGAGAGGAGAAGACAGAAGGGAATCCAGAGAGAGGAGAGAACAGAAGGGCATCCAGAGAGAGGAGAGAGTAGAAGGGCATCAAGAGAGAGGAGAAGACAGTAGGGCATCCATAGAGAGGAGAGACCAGAAGGGCATCCAGAGAGAGGAGACAGCAGAAGGGCATCCAGAGGGAGGAGAAAACCGAAGGGCATTCGGAGAGAGGAGAGAACAGAAGGGCATCCAGAGAGAGGAGAGAGCACAAGGGCATCCAGAGAGAGGAGAAGACAGTAGGGCATCCAGAAAGAGGAGAAGACAGAAGGGCATCGAAAGATAGGAGAAGACAGAAGGGCATCCAGAGAGACGAAGAGCAAAAAAGGCATCCACATAAAATAGTACAGAAGTTTACACAGAGAGAGAAGACAGAAAGGCATCTAGATAATGGAGAGAACAGAAGGACATGCAGAAAGAGGAGAGAACAGAAGGGCATACATTAAAGAGAAGACAGAAGCAAATCCAGAGAGAGGAGAGAACAGAAGGTCCTCAATAGAGAGGAGAGAGTAGAAGGGCATCCAGAGAGAGGATAGACCAGAAGGGCATCCATGGAGAGGAGTAGACAGAAGGGCATAGAGAGAGAGAGAGGAGAGAACAGAAGGGCATCCAGAAAGAGGAGAAAACAGAAGGGCATCAAGAGAAGGAGAAGACAGAAGGAAATCCAGAGAGATTAAAGAATAGAAGGGCATCCAGAGAGAGGAGAAGACAGTAGAACATACAGAGAGAGGAGAAGACAGAACAGCATCCGGAGAGAGGAGATGACAGAAGGGCATCCAGAGAGAGTAGAAGACAGAAGGGCATCCAGGGAGAGGAGAGGATAGAACGGCATCCAGAGAGAGGAGAAGACAGAGGGAATCCAGAGAGAGGAGAGAACAGAAGGGCATTCAGAGAGAGGAGAGAACAGAAATGCATCCAGAAAGAGGAGAAGACAAAAGGGCATCCAGAGAGGAGAGGAAAGAATGGCATCCAGTGAGAGGAGAGAACAGAAGGGCATCCAATGTTAGGGGAGAATAGAAGGGCATCGAGACAGAGGAGAAGACAGTAGGGCATCCAGAGAGAGGAGAGAACAGATGGGCATCGGGAGAGAGGAGAAGACGGGAGGTCATCCAGAGAGAGGAGATGACAGAAGAGCATCCAGAGAGAGGAAAAGAAAAATAGGGAATCCAGAAAGAGGAGAAAATACAAGTGCATCCAGAAAGAGGAGAAGACAGAAGGGCATCTGGAGATAGGAGATGACCGAACACCATAGAGAGGAGAGGATAGAACAGCATCCAGAGAGAGGAGAAGAAAGAAGGGAATCCAAAGAGAGGAGGGAACAGAAGGGCATCCAGAGAGAGCAGAGCCCAGAAGGCCATACAGAGAGAAGACAAGACAGAAGGGCATCCAGAGAGAGGAGAGAAAAGAAGGGCACCCAGGGAGAGGAAAAGAAAAATAGGGAATCCAGAAAGAGGAGAGAACAGAAGTGCATCCAGAGAGAAGAGAAGACACTAGGGCATCCAGAGAAAGGAGAACATAGAACGGCATCCAGAGAGAGAGAGAGAGAAGACAGAAGGGTATCCAGAGAGGAGAGAAAAAAAGGTCATCCAGAGGGAGGAGAGCCTAGAAGGGCATTGAGAGAGAAAGAGTAGAAGACTGAAGGTCATCTGGAGAGAGGAGAGAACAGAAGGGCATCCAGAAAGAGGAGAAGAACAGAAGGTCATCAATAGAGAGGAGAGAGTAGAAGGGCATGCAGAGAGAGGAGAGACCAGAATGGCATCCAGGGAGAGGAGAAGACAGAAGGGCATCTGGAGAGAGGAGAGAACAGAAGGCCATCCAGAAAGAGGAGAAAACAGAAGGGCATCAAGAGAGATGAGAAGACAGAAGGGAATCCAGAGAGATTAGAGAATAGAAGGGCATCCAGAGAGAGGAGAAGGCAGTAGGGCATCCGGAGAGAGGAGAGAACAGATGGGCATCCAGAGAGAGGAGAATGACAGAAGGGCATCCAGAGAGAAGAAAAGAAAAATAGGGAATCCAGAAAGAGGAGAGAACAGAAGTGCATCCAGAGAGAGGAGAAGACAGAAGGGTATCCAGAGAGATGAGAGGATAAAACGGAGTCCAGAAAGAGGAGAATACAGAAGGGAATCAAGAGAGAGGAGAGAAAAAAAGGGCATCCAGAGAGAGGAGAGACCAGAATGGCATAGAGAGAGAGAGGAGAAGACAGAAGGGCATCCGGAGAGAGGAGAGAACAGAAGGGCATCCAGAAAAATGAGAGAACAGAAGGTCATCAAGAGAGAGGAGAAGACAGAAGGGAATTCAGAGACAAGAGAGAACAGAAGGGCATCCAGAGAGAGGAAAGAGTGGAAGGGCATCCAGAGAGAGGAGAAGACAGTAGGGCATGCGGAGGGAGGAGAAAACAGAAGGGCATCCGGAGAGAGGAGAGTAAAGAAGCACATCCACATAAAATAGTACAGAAGGTTATACAGAGAGAAGAGAAGACAGAAGGGCATCTAGATACAGGAGAGAACAGAAGGGCATCCAGAAATAGGAGAACACAGAAGGGCATCCAGAGAAGAAGAAGACAGATCGAATCCAGAGAGAGGAGAGAACAGAAGGGCGTTTGGAGTGAGGAGAGAACAGAAGGGCATCGGGAGAGAGAAGACAAAAGGTCATCCCGAGAGAGGAGATGACAGAAGGGCATCCAGAGAGAGGAAAAGATAAAAAGGGAATGTAGAGAGAGGAGAGAACAGAAGTGCATGCTGAGAGAAGAGACGACAGAAGGGTATATGGAAATAGGAGAGAACAGAAGGGCACCCAGAGAGAGGAGAAGATAGAAGGGCATCCACAGAGACGAGAGCAAATAAGGCATCCACATAAAATAGTACAGAAGATTATACAGAGAGAGAAGAAGTCAGAATGGCATCCATATAAAAGGGAGAACAGAATTGCAAGCTGAAAGAGGAGAGAACAGAAAGGCATCCGTTAAAGTAGAAGACAGAAGCGAATCCTGAGAGAGGATAGAACAGAAGGGAATCGGAAGAGAGGAAAAGACAGAAGGTCATCAAGAGTGTTGAGAACAGAAATGCATCCAGAAAGAGGAGAAGACAGAAAGGCATCCAGAGAGAGGAGAGGACAGAATGACATCCAGTGAGAAGAGAGAAGAGAAGAACATCCAAAGTTAGGATAGAATAGAAGGGCATCCAGAGAGAAGAGAAGACTGTAGTGCATCTGGAGAGAGGAGAGAACAGATGGGCATCGGGAGAGAGGGGAAGACAGAAAGTCATCCAGAGAGAGGAGATGACAGAAGGGCATCCATAGAGAGGAAAAGAAAAATAGGGAATCCAGAAGGAAGAGAGAACAGAAGTTCATCCAGAGAGAGAATACAGAAGGGCATCCAGAGAAAGGAGAGGACAGAACGGCATCCAGAGAGAGGAGAAGACAGAAGGGTATCCAGAGAGAGGAGAAGACAGACGGGTATCCAGAAAGAGGAGTGAAAAAAATGGGCATCCAGAGAGAGGAGAGCCTAGAAGGGCATTGAAAGAGAGAGGAGCAGACAGAAGGGCATCCAGAGAGAGGAGAGAACAGAAGGGCATCCAGAGAGAAGAGGACAAAAGAAAAATAGGGAATCCAGAAGGAGGAGAGAACAGAAGTTCATCCAGAGAGAGAATACAGAAGGGCATCCAGAGAAAGGAGAGGACAGAACAGCATCCAGAGAGAGGAGAAGACAGAAGGGTATTCAGAGAGAGGAGAAGACAGAAGGGTATCCAGAAAGAGGAGTGAAAAAAATGGGCATCCAGAGAGAGGAGAGCCTAGAAGGGCATTGAAAGAGAGAGGAGCAGACAGAAGGGCATCCAGAGAGAGGAGAGAACAGAAGGGCATCCAGAGAGAAGAGGAAAAAAGAGCATCCAGAGATATTAGAGAATAGAAGGGCATTCATAGAGAGGAGAGAACAGATGGGTATCGGGAGAGAGGAGAAGACAGAAGGTCATCCACAGAGATGATATGACAGAAGGGCATCCAGAGAGAGGAAAAGAATAATAGGGAATCCAGAAAGAGGAGAGAACAGAAGTTCATCCAGAGAGAGGAAAAGACAGAAGGGCATCCATAGAGAAGAGAGGATAGAACAGCATCCAGAGAAAGAATAAGACAGAAGGGAATCCAGAGAGAGGAGAGAACAGAAGGGCATCCAGAGAGTGGACAGCCCAGAACGCCATAAAGAGAGAAGAGAAGACAGAAGGGCATCCAGAGTGAGGAGAGAACAGAAGGGCATCCAGAGTGAGGAAAAGAAAAATAGGGAATTCAGAAAGAAGAGAGAACAGAAGTGCATCCAGAGAGAGAAGAAGAAAGAATGGCATCCAGAGAAAGGAGAGGATATAATGGCATTCAGAGAGAGGAGAAGACAGAAGGGTATCCAGAGAGGAGAGAAAAAAAGGGCATCCAAAGAGAGGAGAGCCCAGAACGGCATTGAGATAGAGAGAGAGGAGAAGACAGAAGGGCATCCGGAGAGAGGAGAGAACAGAAAGGCATCCAGAGAGAGAGAGGACAAAGAAAAATAGGGAATCCAGAAAGAGGAGAGAACAGAAGTTCATCCAGAGAGAGAATACAGAAAGGGCATCCAGAGAAAGGAGGAGGACAGAACGGCATCCAGAGAGAGGAGAAGACAGAAGGGTATTCAGAGAGAGAGAAGACAGAAGGGTATCCAGAAAGAGGAGTGTAAAAAATGGGCATCCAGAGAGAGGAGAGCCTAGAAAGGGCATTGAAAGAGAGAGGAGGCAGACAGAAGGGCATCCAGAGAGAGGAGAGAACAGAAGGGCATCCAGAGAGAAGAGGACAAAAGAAAAAATAAGGAATCCAGAAGGAGGAGAGAACAGAAGTTCATCCAGAGAGAGAATACAGAAGGGCATCCAGAGAAAGGAGAGGACAGAACGGCATCCAGAGAGAGGAGAAGACAAAAGGGTATCCAGAGAGAGGAGAAGACAGAAGGGTATCCAGAAAGAGGAGTGAAAAAAATGGGCATCCAGAGAGAGGAGACCCTAGAGGGGCATTTAAAGAGAGAGAGCAGCAGACAGAAGGGCATCCAGAGAGAGGAGAAGACAGAAGGGTATCCAGAAAGAGGAGTGAAAAAAATGGGCATCCAGAGAGAGGAGAGCCTAGAAGGGCATTGAAAGAGAGAGGAGCAGACAGAAGGGCATCCAGAGAGAGGAGAGAACAGAAGGGCATCCAGAGAGAAGAGGACAAAAGAGCATCCAGAGATATTAGAGAATAGAAGGGCATTCATAGAGAGGAGAGAACAGATGGGTATCGGGAGAGAGGAGAAGACAGAAGGTCATCCACAGAGATGATATGACAGAAGGGCATCCAGAGAGAGGAAAAGAATAATAGGGAATCCAGAAAGAGGAGAGAACAGAAGTTCATCCAGAGAGAGGAAAAGACAGAAGGGCATCCATAGAGAAGAGAGGATAGAACAGCATCCAGAGAAAGAAGAAGACAGAAGGGAATCCAGAGAGAGGAGAGAACAGAAGGGCATCCAGAGAGTGGACAGCCCAGAATGCCATAAAGAGAGAAGAGAAGACAGAAGGGCATCCAGAGTGAGGAAAAGAAAAATAGGGAATCCAGAAGGAAGAGAGAACAGAAGTGCATCCAGAGAGAGGAGAAGAAAGAATGGCATCCAGAGAAAGGAGAGGATAGAATGGCATTCAGAGAGAGGAGAAGACAGAAGGGTATCCAGAGAGGATAGAAAAAAAAGGGCATCCAGAGAGAGGAGAGCCCAGAACGGCATTGAGACAGAGAGGAGCAGACAGAAGGGCATCCAGAGAGAGGAGAGAACAGAAGGGCATCCAGAGAGAAGAGGACAAAAAAAATAGGGAATCCAGAAGGAGGAGAGAACAGAAGTTCATCCAGTTAGAGAATACAGAAGGGCATCCAGAGAAAGGAGAGGACAGAACAGCATCCAGAGAGAGGAGAAGACAGAAGGGTATTCAGAGAGAGAAGACAGAAGGGTATCCAGAAAGAGGAGTGAAAAAAATGGGCATCCAGAGAGAGGAGAGCCTAGAAGGGCATTGAAAGAGAGAGGAGCAGACAGAAGGGCATCCAGAGAGAGGAGAGAACAGAAGGGCATCCAGAGAGAAGAGGACAAAAGAAAAATAAGGAATCCAGAAGGAGGAGAGAACAGAAGTTCATCCAGAGAGAGAATACAGAAGGGCATCCAGAGAAAGGAGAGGACAGAACGGCATCCAGAGAGAGGAGAAGACAGAAGGGTATCCAGAGAGAGGAGAAGACAGAAGGGTATCCAGAAAGAGGAGTGAAAAAAATGGGCATCCAGAGAGAGGAGAGCCTAGAAGGGCATTGAAAGAGAGAGGAGCAGACAGAAGGGCATCCAGAGAGAGGAGAAGACAGAAGGTATCCAGAAAGAGGAGTGAAAAAAATGGGCATCCAGAGAGAGGAGAGCCTAGAAGGGCATTGAAAGAGAGAGGAGCAGACAGAAGGGCATCCAGAGAGAGGAGAGAACAGAAGGGCATCCAGAGAGAAGAGGACAAAAGAGCATCCAGAGATATTAGAGAATAGAAGGGCATTCGTAGAGAGGAGAGAACAGATGGGTATCGGGAGAGAGGAGAAGACAGAAGGTCATCCACAGAGATGATATGACAGAAGGGCATCCAGAGAGAGGAAAAGAATAATAGGGAATCCAGAAAGAGGAGAGAACAGAAGTTCATCCAGAGAGAGGAAAGACAGAAGGGCATCCATAGAGAAGAGAGGATAGAACAGCATCCAGAGAAAGAAGAAGACAGAAGGGAATCCAGAGAGAGGAGAGAACAGAAGGGCATCCAGAGAGTGGACAGCCCAGAATGCCATAAAGAGAGAAGAGAAGACAGAAGGGCATCCAGAGTGAGGAAAAGAAAAATAGGGAATCCAGAAAGAAGAGAGAACAGAAGTGCATCCAGAGAGAGGAGAAGAAAGAATGGCATCCAGAGAAAGGAGAGGATAGAATGGCATTCAGAGAGAGGAGAAGACAGAAGGGTATCCAGAGAGGAGAGAAAAAAAGGGCATCCAGAGAGAGGAGAGCCCAGAACGGCATTGAGAGAGAGAGAGAGGAGAAGACAGAAGGGCATCCAGAGAGAGGAGAGAACAGAAAGGCATCCATAAAGAGGAGAGAACAGAAGGTCATCAATAGAGAGGAGAGAGTAGAAGGGCATCCAGAGAGAGGAGAGACCAGAAGGGCATCCAGGGTGAGGAGAAGAGAGAAGGGCATAGAGAGAGAGAGGAGAGAACAGAAGGACATCCAGAAAGAGGAGAAAACAGAAGGGCATCAAGAGAGAGGAGGAGACAGAAGGGAATCCAGAGAGATTAGAGAGTAGAAGGGCATCCAGAGAGAGGAGAAGACAGTAGGGCATCCAGAGAGAGGAGAAGACAGAATGGCATCCGGAGAGAGGAGATGACAGAAGGGCATCCAGAGAGAAGAAAAGACAAATAGGGAATTCAGAAAGAGGAGAGAACAGAAGGGCAACTAGACTGAGTAGAAGACAGAAGGGCATCAAGAGAGAGGAGAGGATAGAAAGGCATCCAGAGAGTGGGGAAGACAGAAAGGAATCCAGAGAGAGGAGAGAACAGAAGGGCATCCAGAGAGAGGAGAGACCAGAAGGGCATCTTGAGAGAGGGGAAGACAGAAGGACATCCAGAGAGAGGAGATGAGAGAAGGGCATCCAGAGAGAGGAAAAGAAAAATATTGAATCCAGAAAGAGGAGAGAACAGAAGTGCATCCAGAGAGAGAATACAGAAGGCATCCAGAGAAAGGAGAAGACAGAAGGGTATCCAGAGAGAGAAGAGAAAAAACTGGGCATCCAGTAAGAGGAGAGCCTAGAAGGGCATTGAGAGAGAGAGGAGCAGACTGAAGGGCATCCGGAGAGAGGAGAGAACAGAAGGGCATCCAGAAAGAGGAGAGGACAGAAGGTCATCAATAGAGACGAGAGAGTAGAAGGTCATCCAGAGAGAGGAGAAGACAGTAGGGCATCCGGAGAGAGGAGAGAACAGATGGGCATCCAGAGAAAGAAGAGTGCATAAGTACATCCAAAGAGAGGAGAAGACAGAAGGGCATCCAGTAAGAGGACAAGAAAGAACCGCATCAGGAGATTGGAGTAGACAGAGAGAGGATAGCAAAGAAGGGCATCCACATAAAATAGTACAGAAGTCCATACGAAGAGAGCAGAAGACAGAAGGGCATCTAGATAGAGGAGAGAACAGAAGGGCATCCATAGAAGGAGAAGACAGAAGCCAATCCAGAAAGAGGAGAGAACAGAAGGGCATTGGTAGAGAGGAGAAGACATCCAGAGAGAGGAGATGACAGAAGCTCATTTAGAGAGAAAAAAAGAAAAATAGGGAATGCCGAGAGAGGAGAGAATAGAAGTGCATCCTGAGAGAGGAGATTACAGAAGGGTATGCAGAGAGAAGAAAGAGCAGAAGGGCATCCAGAAAGAGGAGAGAACAGAAGGGCATCAAGAGAGAGGAGAAGACAGAAGGGAATCCATAGAGAACAGAGAACAGAAGGGCATCCAGAAAGAGGAGAGAACAGAAGGGCATCAAGAGAGAGGAGAAGACAGAAGGGAATCCAGAGAGAGGAGAGAACAGAAGGGCATCAAGAGAGAGGAGAGAGTAGAAGGGCGTCAAGAGAGAGGAGAAGACAGTAGGGCATCCGTAGAGAGGAGAGACCAGAAGGGCATCCAGAGAGAGGAGACAGCAGAAGGGCATCCAGAGGGAGGAGAAAACCAAAGTGCATTTGGAGAGAGGAGAGAACAGAAGAGCATCCAGAGAGGGGAGAAGACAGAAGGGTATCCAGTGAGAGAAGAGAAAAAAAGGGCATCCAGTAAGAGGAGAGCCTAGAAGGGCATTGAGAGAGAGAGAGAGAAGAAGGCAGAGGGGCATCCGGAGAGAGGAGAGAAGAGAATGGCATCCAGAATAATAAGAGAACAGATGGTCATCAATAGAGAGAAGAGAGTAGAAGGGCATGCAGAGAGAGGAGAAGACAGTAGGGCATCCATAGAGAGGAGAGAACAGATGGGCATCCAGAGAAAGAAGAGAGCAGAAGTGCATCAATAGAGAGGAGAAGACAAAAGGGCATCCCGTAAAAGGACAAGACAGAAGCGCATGGGGAGTTGGAGTAGACAGAAGCGCATTCAGGAAGAGGAGAGCAAAGAAGTACATCCACATAAAATAGTACAGAAGGTCCGACAGAGAGGAGAAGACAGAAGATCCTCTAGGCAGAGGAGAGAACAGAATGGCATCCGGAAAGAGGAGAGAACAGAAGGGCATCCAGAGAAGAAGACAGAAGCGACTGCAGAGAGAGGAGAGAACAGAAGGGCATACAGAGAGAGGAGAGAACAGAAGGGCATCGAAGAGAGAAGACAGAAGGTCATCCAAAGAGAAGAGATGACAGAAGTTCATTCAGAGCTGGGAAAAGAAAAATAGGGAATGCAGAGAGAGGAGAGAATAGAAGTGCATCCTGAGAGAGGAGACAACAGAAAGATATGCTGAGAGAGGAGAGAACAGAAGGGCATTCAGAAAGAGGAGAGAACAGAAGGGCATCCAGAGAGAGGAGAAGACAGAAGGGAATCCAGAGAGAGGAGAGGACAGAAGGATATCATGAGAGAAGAGAGAACAGATGGGCATCCAGAGAGAGGAGAAGACAGAAGGGAATCCATAGAGAGGAGAGAACAGAAGGGCGTCCAGAGAGAATAGAAGACAGAAAGGTATCCAGAGAGAGGATAGGATAGAACGGCATCCAGAGAGAGGAGAAGACAGAAGGGAATCCAGAGAGAGGAGAGAACAGAAGGGCATCCAGAGAGAGGAGAGACCAGAAGGGCATCCAGAAAAAGGAGAGAACAGAAGGTCATCAAGAGAGAAGAGAAGACAGAAGGGAATCCAGAGAGAAGAGAGAACAGAAGGGCATCCAGGGAGAGTAGAGGACAGAAGGGCATCTAGATAGAGGAGAGAGTAGAAGGCTATCAAGAGAGAGGAGAAAACAGTAGCGAATTTATAGAGAGGAGAGAACAGAAGTTCATCCAGAGAGATGAGAGAGCAGAAGGGCATCCAGAGAGAGGAGAAAAAAGAAGTGTATTTGGAGAGAGGAGAGAACAGTGGGGCATCCAGTGAGAGGAGAGAGCAGAAGGACATCCAGAGAGAGGAGAAGACAGTAGGGCATCAAGAAAGAGGAGAAGAGAGAGGGCATCAGGAGATAGGAGAAGACAGAAGGGCATCCAGAGAGACGAGAGCAAAAAAGGCATCCACATAAAATAGTACAGAAGATTATACAGAGAGCGGAGAAGACAGAATGGCATCTATATAGAAGAGAGAACAGAAGGGCAAGCCGAAAGAGGAGAGAACAGAAGGGCATCCATTAAAGGGGAAGACAGAAGCGATTCCAGAGAGAGGATAGAACAGAAGTGCATTCGGAGAGAGGATAGAACAGAAGGGCATCAGAAGAGAGAGGAAAAGACAGAAGGTCATCCCGTGAGAGGAGAGAACAGAAATGCACCCAGAAAGAGGAGAAGACAGAGGCATCCAGAGAGAGGAGAGGACAGAATGGCATCCAGTGAGAGGAGGGAACAGAAGGGCATCCAGTGTTAGGGGAGTATAGAAGGGTATCCAGAGAGAGGAAAAGACAGTAGGGCATCCAGAGAGATGAGAGAACAGATGGGCATCGGGAGAGAGGAGAATACAGAAGATCATCCAGAGAGAGGAGATAACAGAAGGGCATCCAGAGAGAGGAAAAGAAAAATAGGGAATCCAGAAAGAGTAAGAGAACAGAAGTGCATCCAGAGAGAGGAGAAGACAGAAGGGCATCCAGAGAGGAGAGGATAGAACAGCATCCAGAGAAAGGAGAAGAAAGAAGGGAAACCAGAGAGAGGCGAGAACAGAAGGGCATCCAGAGAGAGGAAAAGAAAAATAGGGAATCCAGAAAGAGGAGAGAACAGAAGTGCATCCAGAGAGAGGAGAAGACAGAAGGGCATCCAGAGAAAGGAGAGGATAGAACGGCATCCAGAGATAGGAGAAGAGAGAATGGTTTCCAGAAAGCAGAGAAAAAAAGGGCATCAAGAGAGAGGAGAGCCTTGAAGGGCATTGAGAGAGAGAGGAGAAGACAGAAGGGCATCCAGAGTAAGGAGAGAACAGAAGGGCATCCAGAAATAGGAGAGAACAGAAGGTCATCAATAGAGAGTAGAGAGAATAAGGGCATCCAGAGAGAGGAGAGACCAGAAGGGCATCCAGGGAGAGGAGAAGACAGATGGGCATAAAGAGAGAGGAGAAGACAGAAGGGAACCCAGAGTGATTAGAGCATAAAAGGGCATCTAGAGAGAGGAGAAGACAGTAGGGCATCCGGAGAGAGGAGAGAACAGATGGGCATCCAGAGAGAGGAGAAGACAGAAGGGCATCTGGAGAGAGGAGATAACAGAAGGGCATCCAGAGAGAGGAAAAGAAAAATAGGGAATCCAGAAAGAGGAGAGAACAGAAGTGCATCGAGAGAGAGGAGAAGACAGAAGTGCATCCAGAGAGAGGAGAGCATAGAACGGCATCCAGAGAGAGGAGAAGACATAAGGGAATCCATAGAGAGGAAAAAAAGGGCATCCAGAGAGAGGAGAGACCAGGAGGGCATAGAGAGAAAGAGTAGAAGACAGAAAGGCATCCGGAGAGAGGAGAGAACAAAAAGGCATACAGAATAAAGAGAGAAAAGAAGGTCATCAAGAGAGAGTAGAAGACAGAAGGGAATCCAGAGAGAAGAGAGTTCAGAAGGGCATCCAGAGAGAGGAGAGAGTAGAAGGGCATCCAGAGAGAGGAGAAGACAGTAGGGTATCCAGAGGGAGGAGAGACCAGAAGGGCATCCGGAGAGAGGAGAGCAAAGAAGGGCGTCCACATAAAATAGTACAGAAGGCCATACAGAAAGAAGAGAAGACAAAAGGTCATCCAGAGAGAGGAGATGACAGAAGGGCATCCAGAGAGAGGAAAAGATAAAAAGGGAATGCAGAGAGAGGAGAGAACAGAAGTGCATCCTGAGAAATGAGATGACAGAAGGGTATGCAGAGAGAGGAGAGAACAGAAAGGCATCCAGAAAGAGGAGAGAACAGAAGGGCATCCAGAGAAAGGAGAGGACAGAAGGGAATCCAGAGAGAGTAGAGGACAGAAGGACATACCGAGAGAAGAGAAAACAGAAGGGCATCCCGAGATAGGAGAAGACAGAAGGAAATCCATAGAGAAGAGAGAACAGAAGGGCATCTAGAGAGAGTAGAGACCAGATGGGCATCCAGGAAGAGGAGAAGACCGAAGGGCATCTGGAGAGAAGAGAGAACAGAAGGGCATCCAGAAAGAGGAGAGAGTAGAAGGGCATCAAGAGAGAGAAGACAGAAGGGATTCCAGAGAGAGGAGAGAACAGAAGGGCATCAAGAGAGAGGAGAGAGCAGAAGGGCATCCAGGGAGAGGAGAAGCCCGAAGGACATCCGGAGAGAAGAGAGAACAGATGGGCATCCAGAAAGAGTAGAGAACAGAGGGCATCAAGAGAGAAGAGAAGACAGAAGGGAATCCTAGAGAGAGGAGAGAACAGAAGGGCATCCAGTGAGAGGAGAGAGTAGAAGGGCATCAAGAGAGAGGAGAAGAGAGTATGGCATCCGTAGAGAGGAGAGTGCAGATGGGCATCCAGAGAGAGGAGAAAAACGAAAGGCATTCAGAGAGATGAGAGAACAGAAGGGCATCCAGAGAGAGGAGAGAGCAGAAGGGCATCCAGAAAGAGGAGAAGACAGAAGGGAATTGGAAGATATGATAAGACAGAAGGGCATCCAGAGAGACAAGTGCAAAAAGGGCATCCACATAAAATAGTATAGAAGGCCATACAGAGAGAGGAGAAGACAGAAGGGCATCCAGAAGAGAAGAGAACAGAAGTTCATCAAGAGAGAGGAGAAGAAAGAAGAGAATTCAGAGAGAGGAGAGAACAGAAGGGCATACAGAGAGAGGAGAGAGTAAAATGGCATACAGCAAGTGGAGAATACAGTAGGGCATCCGGAGAGAGGAGAGGACAGATGGGCATCAGGAGAGAGGAGAAGACAGATGGTAATCCAGAGAGAAAAGATGACAGAAGGGCATCCAGAGAAGGAGAAGACAGAAGCAAATCCAGAGAGAGGAGAGAACAGAAGGCCATTCAGAGAGAGGAGAGAACAGAAGGGCATCTGGAGAGAGGAGAAGACAGAAGGTTCATCCAGTGGGAGGAGAGCAAAGAAGGGCATCCACATAAAATAGTACAGAAGGCCATACAGAGAGAGGAGAAGACAGAAGGTCATCCAGAGAGAGGAAAATAAAATAGGGAATCCAGAAAGGGGAGAGAACAGAAGTGCATCCAGCGAGAGTAGAAGACAGAAGGTCATCCAGAGAGAGGAGAAGAGAGAAGGCATCCAGATGGAGAAGAGGACCAATGAGCATCCTGAGAGAGGAAAGTACAGAAGGCATTCTGGGAGAGAAGAGAACAGAAGGGCATCCAGAGAGAAGAGAGGACAGAAGGGAATCTAAAGAGAGCAGAGAACAGAAGGACATCCAGAAAGAGGAGAAGACAGAAGGGCATGGGGAGATAGGAGAAGACAGAATTGCATCCAAAGAGAGGAGAGCAAAAAAGTGGCATCCACATAAAATAGTACAGAAGGCCATACAGAGAATGGAGAAGACAGAATGGAAACCAAAGAGAGGAGAGAACAGAAGGGCATTTGGAGAGTGGAGAAGACAGAAGGGCCTCCAGAGAGGAGAGGACAGAAGGGCATCCATAAGGAGAAGAGAACAGAAGGGCATCCAGGGATAGGACAGAACAGAAGGGCATCCAGAGAGAAGAGGACAAAAGGGCATCCAGAGAGAGGAGAGAACAGAAGGGCATCCAGAGAAGGAGAAGACAGAAGCGAATCCAGAGAGGGAGAGAACAGAAGGGCATTCGGTGAGAGGAGAGAACAGAAGGTCATCCAGAGAGAGTAGAAGACAGAAGGGAATCCAGATAGAGGAGTGAAAGAAGAGCATTGGGAGATATGAGAAGACAGAAAGGCATACAGAGAGAGGAGAGCAAAGAAGGGCATCCACATAAAATAGTACAGAAGGCCATACAGAGAGAGGAGAAGACAGAAGGGCATCTAGATAGAGTAGAGAACAGAAGGCCATCCAGAGAGAATAGAGGACAGAAGGGCATCTAGAGAGAGGAGAAGACAGAAGGGAATACAAAGAGAGGAGAAGACAAAAAGGGAATCCAGAGAGAGGAGAGAACAGAAGGGCATCCAGAGTGAGGAGAGAATAGAAGGGCATTCAAAGAGGGGAGAGAGGAGAAGAGCATCCAGAAAGAGGAGAGAACAGAGGGGCATTCAGAGAGGGGAGATAGCAGAAGGGCATATAGAAAGAGTAGAGAACAGAACGGCATCAAGAGAAAGTAGTAGACAGAAGGGAATCCAGAGAGAAGAGAGGACAGAAGGACATCCCAAGAGAAGAGAGAACAGAAGGGAATCCAGAGAAAGGAGAAGACAGAAGGGGATCCAGAGAGAAGAGAGGACAGAAGGACATTCTGAGAGAAGAGAGAACAGAAGGGAATCCAGAGAAAGGAGATGACAGAAGGGCATCTAGAGAGAGGAGAAGACAAAAAGGGAATCCAGAGTGAGGAGAGAACAGAAGGACATCCAGAGAGAGGAGAGAACAGAATGGTATCAAGAGAGAGGAGAGAACAAAAAGGTATCCAGAGAGAGGATAAAACAGAAGGGCATCCAGAGAAAGGGGAAAACAGAAGGGCATCCAGAGAGAGGAGAGGACAAAAGGACATCCCGAGAGAAGAAAGAACAGATGGGCATCCAGAGAGATGATAGAACAAGAGAGAAAACAGAAAGAGTAGTGAACAGCAACCCATCCAAAGAGAGTATAAAACTGAAGGTCATCCTGAGAGAAAAGAGGACTGAAGGGCATCCAGAGAGAGAAGAAGACAGAAGGGCATGGAGAGAGATGACAGGATTGCATCCAGTGAGAGAAGAGAACACAAGGCCATCGAGGTAGAGTAGACAACAGAAGGGCATCCAGAGAGAAGAGAGGACAGAAAGGCATCTAGAGAGAGCAGAGAACAGAAGGGCATCCAGAAAGAGAAGAAGACAGAAGGGCATCCAGAGCCAGGGGAGGACAGAAGGGCATCCAGAGAGAGGAGAGAGCAGAAGGGCATCCAGAAAAAGGATAGAACAGAAGGGCATCCAGAGTGAGGAGGGAACAGAAAGGCATTCAGAGAAGGGAGAGAGCAGAAGGGCATCCAGAAAGAGGAGAGAACAGAAGGGCTTTCAGAGAAGGAGAAGACAGAAGCAAATCCAGAGAGAGGAGAGATCAGAAAGGCCTTCGGAGAGAGGGGAGAACAGAAGGTCATCGGGAGAGAGGAGAAGACAGAAGATCATCCAGAGAGAGGAGATGACAGAAGAGCATCCAGATAGAGGAAAGGAAAAATAGGGAATGCAGAGAGAGGAGAGAACAGAAGTGCATCATTAGAGCAGATGGCAGAAGGGTATGCAGAGAGAGGAGAGAAAAGAAGGGCATCCAGAAAGATTAGAGAACAGATGGACGTCAAGATAGAGTAGAAGATAGAAGGGAATCCCGAGAGAGGAGAGAACAGATGGACATCCCGAGAGAAGTGAGAACAGAAAGGAATCCAGAGAGAGGAGAGAGCAGAAGGCATCCAGAGAAAGGAGAAGACAGAAGGGCATCCAGAGAGGAGAGGATAAAAAGACATCCAGAGAGAAGATACAACAGAAGGGCATCCAGAGAGATGATAGAACAAGAGAGAAAAAAGAAAGAGTAGAGAACAGCAACCCATCCAGCGAGAGCATAAGACTGAAGGGCATCCTGAGAGAAAAGAGGACTGAAGGGCATAGAGAGAGAGAAGACTACAGAAGGGCATCCAGAGAGAAATGACAGAATTGCATCCAGTGAGAGGAGAGAACACAAGGGCATCCAGGTAGAGTAGAGAACAGAAGGGCATCCAGAGAGAAGAGAGGACAGAAGGGCATCTAGAGAGAGCAGAGAAGAGAAGGCATCCAGAAAGAGAAGAAGACAGAAAGGCATCCAGAGCCAGGGGAGGACAGAAGGGCATCCAGAGAGAGGAGAAGGGCATTCAAAAAAAGAGGGAACAGAAGGGCATCCAGAGTGATGAGAGAACAGAAGGGCATTCAGAGAGGGGAGAGAGGAGAAGGATATCCAGAAAGAAGAGAGAACAGAAGGGCATTCAGACTAGGAGAAGTCAGAAGCAAATCCAGATAGAGGAGTGAACAGAAGGGCATTAGGAGAGAGGAGAGAACAGAATGTCATTGGGACAGAGGAGAAGACAGAAAGTCATCCAGAGAGAGGAGATGACAGAAGGGCATCCAGAGAGAGGAAAAGAAAAATAGGGAATGCAGAGAGAGGACAGGACTGAAGTGCATCCTGAGAGCAGACAGCAGAAGGGTATGCAGTGAGAGGAGAGAACAGAAGGGCATCCAGAAAGAGGAGAGAACAGAAGGGCATCAAGAGAGAGCAGAAGACAGAAGGGAATCCAGAGAGAGGAGAGAGCAGAAGAACATCCAGAGAAGGAGAAGACAGAAGCGAATCCAGAGAGAGGAGAGAACAGAAGGGCATCCGGAGAGAGGAGATAACAGAAGGTCATTGGGAGAGAGGAGTAGACAGAAGGTCATCCAGAGAGAGGAGATGACAGAAAGGCTTCCAGAGAGAGCAGAGAACAGAAGGGCATCCAGAAAGGGAAGACAGAAGGGCATCCAAAGAGAGGAGAGCAAAGAAGGTTATCCACATAAAATAGTACAGAAGGCCATACAGAGAGAGAAGACAGAAGTGATTCCAAAGAGAGGAGAGAACAGAAGTGCATCCAGAGAGAGGAGAAGACAGAAGGGCATCCGGAAAGAGGAGAGAACAGTGGGGGATCCAGAGTAAGGAGAGAGAAAAAGGGCATCCATGAAGAGGAGAGGACAGAAAGGTATCCAGAGAGAGGAGAGAAGAGAAGGTCATCAAGAGAGAGGAAAAGAAAAAAGGGAATCCAAAGAGAGGAGAGAACAGAAGGGCATCCAGAGAGAGGAGAAAACCAAAGGGTATCAAGACAGAGGAGAGGTCAAAATGGTATACAGAGAGAGGAGAGAACAGAAGGTCATCCAGAGAAAGGAGAAGACATAAGGTCATCCAGAGAGAGGAGAGGCAAAAGGACATACCGAGGGAAGAAAGAACAGAAGGGCATCCAGAGAGATGATAAAACAGGAGAGAATACAAAATGAGGAGAGAGCAGCAGCCCATCCTTAGACAGCATAATACTGAAGGACATCCTGAGAGAGAAGAGGACTGAAGGGCATCCAGAGATAGGAGAAGATAGAAGGGCATCCAGAAAGAGGAGATGACAGAATTGCATCCAGTGAGAGGAAAGAACAGAAGGGCATCTAGAGAGAGGAGAAGACAGAAGGGTATCCAGAGTGAAGAGAAAATTGTCAGGCATCTAGTGAACAGAGAAATAAGAAGGGCAACTAGAGAATAGAGAACAGTAGAGAATCTAGAAAAAGCAGAGGACAGAAGGGCATCCAGTCAGAGGAGAGAATAGAAGGGCATCCAGTGAGAGGAGAAGGCAGAAGGGCATCCGGAGAGAGGAGAGGACAGAATGGCATCCCGAGAGAGTTGATAACAGAAAGGCATCCAGAGAGAAGAGAGAACAGGATAGATTCCAGAAATAGGAGAGAACAGAAAGGCATCCAGAGAGAGCAGAAAACTGAAGGTCATCCAGAGAACGAAGAGCAAAGAAGGGCATCCAGAGAGGAGAGGACAGAAGGGAATCCAAAGAGATTAGAGGACAAAAGGTCATCCAGATAGAGGCGAATACAGAGGTGAATACAGAGAGAGGAGAGAACAGAAGGGCATTCAGAAAGAGGAGAAGATAGAAGGGAATCCAAAGAGAGGAGAGAACAGAAGGTCATACGGAGAGAAAAGAAGACAGAAGGGCATACAGAGAGAGGAGAGTACAGATGTGCATCCAGAGAGAGGAGAGAACAGAAAGCCATCCAGAGTGAGGAGAAGGCAGAAGGGCATCCGGATAGAGGAGATAAAAGAGTGGCATCCGGAAAAAGGAGAGAACAGAAGGGCATCCAGAGTGAGGAGAGTACAGAAGGACATTCAGTGAGAGGAGAGAGCAGAAGGGCATCCAGAGAGAGGAGGGGACAGAAGGGCATCCAGAGAGAGGAGAGCACAGAAGGGCATCCGGAGAGACAAGAGATCAGATGGGCATCCAGAGATAATAGAGGACAGAACGGCATCCAGAGAGAGGAGAAGACAGAAGGGAATCCAAAGAGAGTAGAGAACAGAAGGGCATATAGAGAGAGAAGAAGACAGAAGGGCATCCAGAGAGAGAAGAGGACAGAATTGCAACCAGTGAGAGGAGATAATAGAAGGTCATCTAGGGAGGAGAAGACAGAAAGGTATCCAGAGTGAGGAGAAAATTGTCAGGAATCCAGAGAAAGGAGAAGACAGAAGGGCTTCTAGAGAGAGGAGAACAGTAGAGAATCCAGAAAGAGCAAAGGAAAGAAGGGCATTCAGAGAGAGGAGAGAATAGAAGGGCATACAGCGATAGGAGAATGCAGAAGGGCATCTGGAGAGAGGAGAGTACAAAAGGGCATCCCTAGAGATTTGAAAACAGAAAGGCATCCAGAGAGAAGAGAGAACAGAAGAGAATGCAGAAAGAGGAGAGAACAGAAGGGCATCCAGAGGGAGGAGAAGACTGAAGGACATTCAGAGAACAAAGAGGACAGAAGAGTATCCAGAGAGAAGAGAAGACAGAAGGGTATTTAGGGTGAGGTGAGAATTGAAGGGAATCCAAAGAGAGGAGAAGACACAAGGGCTTCTAGAGAGGGGAGAGAATAGAAGTGCATCTGGAAAGAGGAGTAGAGAGAAGGCATCCAGATGGAGAAGAGGACAGATGGGCATCTAGAGAGATGAGAGGACAGAAGAGCATCCATGGAGAGAAGAGAACAGAGGGGCATCCAGAGAGAAGAGAGGAAAGAAGGGCATCTAGTTAGAGAAGAGAACAGAAGGGCATCCAGTAAGAGGAGAAAACAAAAGGGCATCCAGAGACAGGGGAGGACAGAAGGGAATCCACAGAAAAGAGAACAGAAGGATATCCAGAGTGAGGAGAAGACAGAAGGGCATCTGGGTAGAGGAGAGAACAGAAGGACATCTAGAGAGAGAAGAGAACAGAATGGCATCCAGAGAGAGGGGAGGACAGAATGGCATCCAGACAGTGGAGACGACAGAAGGGCATTCAGAAAGAGGTGAAGACAGAAGGGCATTCAGAGAGAGAAGAGGACAGATGGGCATCCAGAGAGAGGAGAGAGCAGAAGGGCATTCAGGAAGAGGAGAGGACAGAAGGGCATCCAGAGAGAGGAGAGAAGAGAAGGGCATCAAGGGAGAGGAGAAGACAAAACGGGAATACAGAGAGAGGAGAGAACAGAAGAGCATCCAGAGAGAGCAGAAAAGAGAAGGGTATCAAGACAGAGGAGAGGAAAAAGGGGCATACATAAAGAGAAGAGAACAGAGGGGCATCCAGAGAAAGGAGAAGAAAGAAGGTCATCCAGAGAGAGGAGAGGCAAAAGGACATCCGGAGAAGAAAGAACAGAAGGGCATCCAGAATGATGATAAAACAGGAGAGAAAACAGAAAGAGAAGAGAACAGCAGCCCATACAGAGAGAGCATATACTGAAGGACATCCTGAGAGAGAAGAGGACTGAAGGGCATCCAGAGATAGGAGAAGATAGAAGGGCATCCAGAAAGAGGAGATGGCAGAATTGCATCCAGTGAGAGGAAAGAACAGAAGGGCATCTAGAGAGAGGAGAAGACAGGGTATACAGAGTGAGGAGAAAACTGTCAGGCATCTAGTGAAAGGAGAAAACAGAAGGGCAACTAGAGAGATGAGAACAGTAGAGAATCCAGTAAGAGCAGAGGACAGAAGGGCATCCAGACAGAGGAGAGTTTAGAAGGGCATCCAGCAAGAGGAGAAGGTAGAAGGGCATCTGGAGAGAGGTGAGGACAGAAGGGCATCCCTAAAGAGTTGATAACAGAAAGGCATACAGAGAGCAGAGAGAACAGAATAGAATCCAGAAAGAGGAGAGAACAGAGAGGCATCCTGAGAGAGCAGAAAACTGAAGGACATCCAGAGAACAAAGAGGATAGAAGGGCATCCAGAGAGAAGAGAGGACAGAAGGGCATCCAATTAGAGAAGAGAACAGAAAGGCATCAGAGAGAAGAGAGGACAGAAGGGCATCTAGAAAAAGAAGAAGACAGAAGGGCATCCAGAGACAGGGAAGGACAGAAAGGCATCCACAGAAAAGAGAACAGAAGACCATCCAGAGTGAGGAGAAGAGAGAAGAACATCGGGATAGAGGAGAGAACAGAAGGGCCTCTAGAGAGAGGAGAGAACAGAAAAGCAACCAGAAAGGGGAGATAACAGAAGTGAATCCAGAGAGAGGAGAAGACAGATGGGCATCCAGAGAGAGGAGAAGACAGAAGGGAATAAAAATAGAAGAGAGAACAGAAGTGCATATAGAGTGAGGAGAAGACAGAAGGGCATCCAGAAAGAGGAAAGAATAGAAGGGCATCCAGCGAGAGGAGAAGGCAGAAGGGCATCTGGAGAGAATAGAGGACAGAAGGGCATCCCGAGAGAGTTGAGAACAGACTGCATACAGAGAGAACAGAGGACATAAGAGAGTCCAAAAAGAAGAGAGAACTGATAGTCATCCAGAGAGAGCAGAAGACTTAAGGACCTCCAGAGAACGAAGAGCAAAGAAAGGCATCCAGAGAGAGGAGAGGACAGAAGGGCATCCAGGTAGAGAAGAAGACAGAAGGGCATCCAGAGACAGGGGAGTACAGAAAGGCATCCACAGAAAAGAGAACCGAAGGCCCTCCAGAATGAGGAGAAGATACAAGTGAATCCAGAGAGAGGAGAAGACAGAACGGAATCCAAAGAGAGGAGAGAACAGAATGGCATCCAGAGAGAAGAGAAGACAGAAGGGCATACAGAGAGAGAAGAGGACGGATGGGCATCCAGAGAAAGGAGAGAGCATGAAGGCATCCAGGAAGAGGAGAGGACATAAGAAAATCCAGAGAGAGGAGAGGAGAAAAGGGCATCCAGAGAGAGGAGAGAACAGATGTGAATCCACAGAGAGGAGAGAACAGAAGGGCATCCAGAGAGAGGAGAAGACAGAAGGGAATCCAAAGAGAGTAGAGAACAGAATGCCATCCAGAGTGAGGATAAGACAGACGGGCATCTGGAAAGAGGAGAGAACAGAAGGTTATCCAGAAAAATGAGAGAACAATAGGGCATCCAGAGTGAGGAGAGAACAGAATGGCATTAAGTGATAGGAGAGAGCAGAAGGTCATCCAGACAGAGTAGAGGACAGCAGGGAATCCAGAGAGATTAGAGGACAAAAGGGCATCCAGAGAGAGGCGAGTACAGAGGTGAATCCAGAGAGAGGAGAGAAAAGAAAGGCATCCAGAGTGAGAAGACAGAACTGAATACAAAGTGAGGAGAGAACAGAAAGCCATCCAGAGTGTGGAGAAGGTAGAAGGGCATCGGGAGAGAGGAGAAAACAGAGTGGCATCCAGAAAAAGGTGAAACAGAAGGGCATCCAAAGTGAGAGAGGTGAGTACAGAGGTGAATCCCGAGAGATAGGAGGAACAGAAGAGCATACAGAGAGAGGAGAAGACAGAAGGGAATCCAAAGAGAGGAGAGAACAGAAGGGCATACAGAGAGAGGAGAAGAGAGAAGGGCATACAGAGCGACGAGAGGACAGATAAGCATCCAGAGAAGGAAAAGAACAGAAAGCAATTCAGAGTGAGGAGAAGGCAGAATGGCATCCGGAGAGAGGACAGAACAGAAGGGCATTCAGAGAGAGGAGAGACCAGAAGGGCATTCAGAGGGAGGAGAGAGTAGAAGGCCATTAAGAGAGATGAGAGGACAGAAGCGCATCCAGAGAGAGGAGAGCACAGAAGGGCATCTGGAGATGAGAGAACAGAAGGGCATCCATAGAAAACAGAGAACAGAAGGGCATCTAGAGAGAAGAGAGAACAGAAGGGAATCCAGAGAGAGGAGAAGACAAAAAGGGAATCCAGAGAGAGGAGAGAAGAGAAGGACATTCAGAAGGAGGAGAGGACAGAAGGACATCCAGAGAGAGGAGAGGACAGAAATCTCAAGATTTTTGGCCAGAGTGGTGGGTTAAAAGGTCGTTTATAGCATTGGGTGGAGAAAGGAAGGCATTTTCGTGCGCTTACACATGAACGGTTGCATTTTTGTGCAGTTACACATGAATGGTTGCATTTTAACATGGTTACACATGATTGGTTGTTTTTCAAATTTTGAACATAGCACTGGGAAGACCAATGGAGGGGTAACCAGTAACAGTGGAACATTTCAGAGGAATCTAGCCCAAATGATCTAGAATCATGTGAAATCACTCTGCACACTCATTCTTCTCAAAAATGTGGTTTTACCATGCTATTGTGTCCTATCCTGCCATTTACTAATTATTTCGGATTAACTATCTTCGCTTCTTCCTGCTATAGCCCCATATAGATGGCAGCATCTTTTATCTGTGTTAAGAAATATGTCTTTCTGCCTTGGGCGAGGCTTGAGGAATGTAATCCAGCAAGTGTCCTTCACTTGGAATGTGAAAGCCTGAAATCTTATTTTCAGTTTCGCATTTTGTAAGGCGAAAAATCTACAAATATTTCATAAAATGGCTTTTATATTTTTTCACACTACAGATGCCCTTCTGTTCTCTCCTCACTTTGTATGCCCTTCTATCTTCACCTCTCGGGATGCTTTTATGTTCTCTCCTCTCTCTGGATTCCCTTCTGTTCTCCCCTAACATTGGATGCCCTTCTGTTCTCTCCTCTCATTGGATGCCATTCTGTCCTCTCCTCTGGATGCCCTTCTGTCTTCTCCTCTCTCTTGATGCCCTTCTCTCTGGGTGCTGTTCTATCCTCTTCTCCCTCTGGATGCCCTTCTGTCTTCTCCTCTCTATGGATGCACTTCTGTTCGCTCCTCTTTCTGGATTCCCTATTTTTTCCTGCCTCTGGATGCCCTTCTGTCACCTCCTCTCTCTGGATGACCTTCTGTCCCCTCCTTTCTTCTGATGCCCATCTGTTCTCTCCTCTCTCCAAATGCCCTTCTGTTCTCTCCTCTCTCTGGATTCGCTTCTGTCTTCTCCTTCTCTGGATGCACTTCTGTTCTCTCCTCTCTCTGGATGCCCTTGTGTCCTCTTCTCTCTGGATGCCTTTCTGTTCTTTTCTCTCCCTGAATGCCTTCTGTCCTCTCCTCTCTCTGGATTCCCTTCTGACTTCTCCTCTCTCTTGTTGCCCTTCTGTTCTCTCCTCTTTCTGGATGCCCTTCTGTTCTCTCTTCTCTCCACATATCCTTCTGTAGTCTCCTCTCTCAGGATACACTTCAGTTCTCTCCTCTCTCTGCATTCCCTATTTTTCTTTTCCTCTCTCTGAATGCCATTTTGTCACTCCTCTCTCTGGATGACCTTCTGTCTTCTCCTCTCTCCCGATGCCCTTCTGTTCTCTCCTCTCTCTGAATGCCCTTCTGTTCTCTCCTCTCTCGGGATTCGCTTCTGTCTTCTCCTTCTCTGGATGCCCTTCTGTTCTCTCCTCTTTCTGGATGCCCTTCTTTTCTCTACTCTATCTAGATGTCTATCTGTATAGCCTTCTGTCATCTCCTCTGTATGAATGACCTTCTGTCTTCTCCTCTTTCCCTATGCCCATCTGTTCTCTCCTCTCTCTGAATGCCCTTCTGGTCTCTCCTATCTCTGGATTCGCCTTTGTCTTCTACTTCTCTGGATGCCATTCTGTTCTCTCCTCTCTCTGGATGCTCTTGTGTCCTCTTCTCTCTGGATGCCCTTCTGCTCTGTCCTATCTCTGGATGCCCGACTGTTCTCTCCTCTATCTAGATGCCCTTTTGTCTTCTCCTCTCTCTGTAAGGCCTTTGTACTATTTTATGTGGATAGCCTTCTTTGCTCTCCTCTCTCAGGATGCCCGTCTGTCTTCTCCTATCTCTTGGTGCCATTCTGTCTTTTACTCTAACTGGATGCCCTTCTGTTCTCTGCTATCTCTAGATGCCCTTCTATCCTCTCTTTTCTCTGTATGTCCTTCTGTTCTCTTCTCTCCCTGAATGCCTTCTGTCCTCTCCTCTCTCAGGATGCCCATCGGTCTTCTTCTCAATCTGGATGACTTCTCTCTTCTCCTCTTTCTGGATGACTTTCTCTTCTCTCCTCTCTCTTGAAGCCCTTCTGTTTTCTCCATTCTATGGATGCCCTTCTGTTCTCTCCTCTCTCTGGATGACTTTCTGTCCTATACTCTATCTGGATGCCCTTCTGTCTTCTCCTCTTTCTGGATGCCCTTCTGCTCTCTCCTCTCTCTGGATGCCCTTCTGTTCTCTCTTCAATCAGGATATCCTCCTGTCCTTTCCTCTCTCTGGATTCCCTTCTGTCTTGTCCCTCTCTCTTGATGCCTTTCTGTTCCTTCCTCTACCTGGATGCCCATCAATCCTCTTCTCCATCTGGATGCCTTCTCTCTTCTCCTCTTTCTGGATGCCTTCCTGTTCTCTCCTCTCTCTTGAAACCCTTCTGTTTTCTCCACTCTTTTTATGCCCTTCTGTTCTCTCCTCTCTCTGGATGACCTTCTGTCCTCTACTCTCTCTGGATGCACTTCTGTTCTCTCCTCTTTCTGGATGCCCTTCTGTTCTCTCCTCTATCTAGATGCCCTTCTGTCTTCTCCTCTCTCTGTATGGCCTTCTGTACTATTTTATGTGGATGCCCTTCTTTGCTCTTCTCTCTCTGGATGCCCTTCTGTTTTTTCCTCTCTCTTGATGCCCTTCTCTTCTCTCATCTTTCTGGATGCCCTTCTGTTCTCTCTTCTCTCCGCATACCCTTCTGTGGTCTGCTCTCAGGATGCACTTCTATTCTCTCCTCTCTCTGCATTCCTTAATTTTCTTTTCCTCTCTCTGGATGCCCTTCTGTCTTCAACTCTCTCCAGATGGCCTTCTGTTCTCTGCTGTCTCCAAATGCCCTTAAGTTCTCTCTTCTCTCTGGATTCGCTTCTGTCTTCTCCTTCTTTGTATGCCCTCTGTTCTCTCCTCTTTCTGGATGCTCTTCTATTCTCTTCTCTATCTAGATGTCTTTCTGTCTTCTCCTCTCTCTGTATGGCCTTCTCTACTATTTTATGTGGATGCCATTCTCTGCTCTCCTCTCTCTGTATGCCCTTCTTTCTTCTCCTATCTCCTGAGGCCCTTCTGTATTCTCCTCTTTCTGGATGCCCTTCTGTCTTCTCCTTTCTCTGGACACCCTTCTGCTCTCTCCTCTCTCTGGGTGCCCCTTTGTTCCCTCCTCTCTATGGATGCCCTTCTACTCTCCTCTCTCTGGATGCCGTTCTGTCCTCTCATCTCTCTGGATTCCCTTCTGTTCTCTCCTCATTCCTTATGCCCTTCTGTAGTCTCCTTTTTCTGGATGCCCTTCTGTTCTCTTCTCTGTTCGAATGCCCTTCTTTCTTCTCCTCTCTCTGGATTCACTTCTGTCTTCTCCTTCTCTGGATGCCCTTCTGTTTTCTGCTCTTTCTGTATGCCGTTCTTTTCTCTCCTATATCAAGATGCCCTTCTTTCATCTCCCCTCTCTGTATGGCCTTCTGTACTCTTTTATGTGGATGACCTTTTTTGCTCTCCTCTCTCTGGATGCCCTTCTCTCTTCTCCTGTCTCCAGATGCTCTTCTGTCTTCTCCTCTCTCTGGATGCCCTTTTGTGTTTTCCTCTCTCTGGATGCCCTTGTGCTCTCTCCTCTCTCTGGATTCCCTTCTATCTTCTCCTCTCTCTTGATGCCGTTCAATACTCTCCCCTCTCTAGATGCCCTTCTATCTCCTCCTTCTCTGGATGCACTTCTGTTCTCTCCTCTTTCTGGATTCTCTATTTTTTTCCTCTCTCTGGAGGCCCTTCTGTCATCTCCCCTCTCTGTATGGCCTTCTGTACTATTTTATGTGGATGACATTTTTTGCTCTCCTCTCTCTGGATGCCCTTCTCTCTTCTCCTATCTCCCGATGCCCTTCTGTCTTCTCCTCTCTCTGGATGCCCTTTTGTGCTTTCCTCTCTCTGGATGCCCTTGTGCTCTCTCCTCTCTCTGGATTCCCTTCTATCTTCTCCTCTCTTTTGATGCCATTCAATACTCTCCCCTCTCTAGATGCCCTTCTGTCTCCTCCTTCTCTGGATGCACTTCTGTTCTCTCCTCTTTCTGGATTCTCTATTTTTTTCCTCTCTCTGGAGGCCCTTCTGTCATCTCCCCTCTCTGGATGACCTTCTGTCCCCTCCTCTTTCCTGATGTCCATCTGTTCTCTCCTCTCCCCGAATGCCCTTCTTTTCTCTCCTCTCTCAACATTCGCTTCTGTCTTCTCCTTCTCTTGATGCCCTTCTGTTCTCTCCTCTTTCTGGATGCCCTTGTGTCCTGTTCTACCTGGATGCACTTCTGCTCTGTCCCCTCTATGGATGCCCTTCTGTTCTCTTCTATTTCCAGATGCCCTTCTGTCCTTTTCTATTTGGATGCCCTTCTGTCTTCTCCTCTCTCCAAATGCCCTTCTGTTCTCTCCTCTCTTTGGATTCCCTTCTGTATTCTCCTCTCTCTGGATACCCTTCTGTTCTCTCATCTCTCCAGCTTCCCTTCTATCTTCTCCTCAGTCTGTATGCCATTCTGTTCTCTCCTCTCTCTGGATTCCCTTCTGTTCTAACTTAACATATGATGCCCTTCTGTTCTCGCTTCACACTGGATGCCATTCTGTCCTCTCCTCTCTCTGGATGCCCTTCAGTCTTCTTCTCTCTCGGATGCCCTTCAGTCCTTTTCTCTCTCTGGATGTCTTTCAGTCTTCTGCTGTCTCTGGATGGGCTTGTGTTCTCTCCTCTTTCTTCATTATCTACTGTTCTCTCATCTCTCTGGATGTGCTTCTGTTCTCTCTTCTCTCCTCTCGGGAGGTCCTTCTGTCCTCTCTTCTCTCTGGTTTCCCTTCTCTCTTCTCCTTTCTCTTGATGTCCTTCTGTTCTCTCCAGAGAGATTAGAAGATAGAAGGGCATACGGAGAGAGGAGAGAACAGAAGGGCATCCAGAAAGAGGAGAGAGCAAAAAGAGCATCCAGAGAGAGCAGAAGATAGTAGGGCATCTGGAGAAAGGAGAGACCAGAAGGGCATCCAGAGAGAGGAGAGAGCAGAAGGGCATCCACAGAGAGGAGAAGACAGAAGGGCATCCGGAGAGAGGAGAGAACAGAAAAGCAATCAGAGAAAGGAGAAGACAGTAGGGCATCCAGAGAGAGGAGAGAGCAGAAGGCCATCCAGAGAGAGGAGAGGACAGAAGGGAATCCAGAGAGAGAAGAGCACAGACAGGTATCCAGAGAGAGGAAAAAACAAAAGAGTGTCCAGAGAGAGGATAGAACAGAAGGGCATCTAGAGAGAGGAGAGAAGAGAAGGGCATGAAGCGAGAGGAGAAGACAAAAAGGGAATTCAGAGAGAGGAGAGAACAGAAGGACATCCAGATAAAGGAGAGGACAGAAGGGCATCCAGAGATAGGTGAAAACAGAAGGCTATCCAGAGAGAGGAAAAGACAGAAGGGAATCCAGAGAGATGAAAGGATAGAAGAGCCACCGGAGAGAGGAGAGATCAGAAGGGGATCCAGAGAGAGGAGAAGACAGAAGGGCATCCAGGTAGAGGAGAGGACAGAAGGGCATCCAGAGAGAGGAGAAGACAGAAAGGCATCTGGAGAGAGGAGAGAACAGAAGGGCATCCAGGGTGAGGAGAAGACAGAAGTTCATCTGGAGAGAGGAGAGAACAGAAGGGCATCCAGAGAGAGGAGAAGACAGAAGGGCATCCAGAAAGTGGAGAAGACAGAAGGGCATCGGGAGATAGGAGAAGACAGAAGGGCATCCAGAGAGATTAGATCAAAGAAGGGCATAGAGAGAGAGAGAGAGAGAGAGAGAGAGAGAGAGAGAGAGAGGAGAAGACAGAAGGGCATCTGGGGTGAGGAGAGAACAGAAGGTCATCAAGAGAGAGGAGAAGATAGAAGGGAATCCAGAGAGAGGAGAGAACAGAAGAGCATCCAGAGAGAGGAGAGTGTAGAAGGGCATCAAGAGAGAGGAGAAGACAGTAGGGAATCCTGAGAGAGAATAGAACAAAAGGGCATCCAGAGAGAGGAGAGAGCAGAAGGGCATCCAGTGTGAGGAGAAAACTGAAGGGCATCTAGAGAGAGGAGAGGACAGAATGGCATCCAATGAGAGGAGAGAACAGAAGGACATCCAGAGAAGGAGAAGACAAAAGCAAATCCAGAGAAGAGAGAACAGAAGGGCATTTGGAGAGAGGAAGAACAGAAGGGCATCAGAAGAGAGGAGAAGACAGAAGGTCATCCAGAGAGAGGAGAGAACAGGAATGCATCCAGAGAGAGGAGAAGACCGAAGGGCATTCAGAGATGGGAGAGGACAGAATGGCATCCAGTGAGAGGAGAGAACAGAAATGCATCCAATGTTAATAGTGAACAGAAGGGAATCCAGAGAAAGGAGAGAACAGAAAAGCATCCCGAGAGAGGGGAAGACAGAAGGGCATACAAAGTGAGGAGAGAACAGAAGGGCATCTGTAGCATGAAAAAGTATAAAAGCCATTTTTTGAAATACGTGTAGATTTTTCGCTTTACAGAACCCGGAACTGAAAATAAGATTTCAGGCCTTCACATTCCAGGTGAAGGACAATTGCTGGAATAAACTCCTCAAGCCTTGTCCAAGGCAGGAAGACACATTTCTGACCACAGATAAAAGATGCTGCCACCTAGGTGGGGCTAGAGCAGGAGGAAGAAAAGATAGTTAATCTGAAATAGTTGGTAAATGGCAGGATAGGACACAATAGCATGGTAAAAACCACATTTTTGAGATGAATGTGTGTGCAGAGTGATTTCACATGACTCTAGATCATTAGGGCTAGATCCCTCAGAAATGTTCCACTGTTATTGGCTACCCCTCCCTTGGTCTTCCCAGTGCTATGTTCAAAATTTGTAAAACAACCAATCATGTGTAACCACGCTAAAACACAACCATTCATGTGTAGCCGCGCGAAAATGCAACCATTCATGTGTAAGCATGCTAAAATGCAACCATTCATGTTTAAGCGCGTGAAACTGCCTTCTTTTCCCCACATCATTCTATAAAAGACCCTTTAATCCACCACTCGGGGTCAAAAATCTTGCTCTTGTAGTTAAAGAGCTTGTCATTTTGACCACCTGGCTTACTTCCATATTAAAGCCTCTGTTGACTGCAGCCAGGTAAGATTTCTTGTGATCTTTGGGTGGTCAAGATTTCCGAAGGCTTGAGGAAGTGTCTCCCGAGTATGGAGGTCTTCACATTCAGAGAGAAGTGAGCAGAAGGGCATCCAGAGAGAGGAGAAGACAGTAGGGCATCCGGAGAGAGGAGAGAACAGAAGGGCATCCAGAGAGAGGAGAGACCAGAATGGCATCCAGAGAGAGGAGAAGACAGAAGAGCATCCGGAGAGAGGAGAGAGCAGAAGAGCATCCAGAGAAAGAAGAAGACAGAAGGGAATTCAAAGGGAAGAGAGAACAAAAGGGCTTTTGGAGAGAGGAGAAGACAGAAGGGCCTCTAGAGAGGAGAGGACAGAAGGGCATACAGAGAGAGGAGAGAACAGAAGAGAATCCAGAAAGAGGAGAGAACAGAAGGGCATACAGAGAAAGAGAAGACAGAAGCGAATCCTGAAAAAGGAGAGAACAGAAGGGCATTTGGAGAGAGGAGAGAACAGATGGGCATCTCAAGAGAGGAGAAGACAGAAGGTCATCCAGAGAGAGGAGATGACAGAAGGACATCCAGAGAGAGGAAAAGAAAAATAGGGAATCCAGAAATAGGAGAGAACAGAAGTGCATCTAGAGAGACGAGAAGACAGAAGGGCATACAGAGAGAGGAGAAGACAGAAGAGAATCCAGAGAGAGGAGAGAATAAAAGGGCATCCAGTGAGAGGAGAGACCAGAGGGCATCCAGAGAGAGGAGAAGACAGAAGGGCATCTGGAGAGAAGAGATTACAGAAGGGCATTCAGAGAGAGGAAAAGAAAAATAGGGAATCCAGAAAGAGGAGAGAACAGATGTGCATCCAGAGAGAGAAGACAAAAGGCCATCCGGAGAGAGGATTGGATAGAACGGCATCTAGAGAGAGTAGAATACTGAAGGTAATCCAGAGAGAGGAGAGAATAAAGGACATCCAGAGAGAGGAGAGACCAGAAGGGCATTGAGACAGAGAGAGGAGAAGACAGAAGGGCATCCAGAGAGAGGAAAGAACATAAGGGCACTCAGAAAGAGGAGAGTTTGATAGGTCATCCAGAGAGAGGAGATGACAGAAGGGCATCCAGAGAGAGGAAAAAATAGGTAATCCAGAAAGAGTAGAGAACAGAAGGTCATCAAGAGAAAGGAGAAGACAGAAGGGAATCCAGAGAGAAGATAGAAAAGGAGGGCATCCAGAGAGAGGAGAGGGTAGAAGGCCATCTAGATATAGGAGAGAACAGAAGGGCAACAAAAAAGAGGAGAGAACAGAAGGGCATCCAGAAAAGGAGAAGACAGAAGCGAATCAAGAGAGAGGAGAGAAGAGAAGGGTTTCAGGAGAAAGGAGAAGACAAAAGGTCATCCAGAGAGAGGAGATTACAGAATTGTATCCAGAGAGAGGAAAATATAAAAAGGGAATTCAGAGAGAGGAGAGAACAGAAGTGCATCCTGTGAGGGGAGACAACAGAAGCGTATGCTTAGAGAGGAGAGAACAGAAGGGAGAGAAGAAGACCGATTTGCATCAGGAGAGAAGAGAGAACAGAAGGGCTTTCAGAAAGAGGAGAGAACAGAAGGGCATCCAGAGAAAGGAGAAGACAGAAGGGAATCCAGAGAGAGGAGAGGACAGAAGGACATCCTGAGAGAACAGAGAACAGAAGGGCATCCAGAGAGAGGAGAAGAAAGAATCGAATCTATACAGAGGAGTGAACAGAGGGGCATCCAGATAGAGGATACACCAGAAGGGCATACAAAGAGAGGAGAAGACCGATGGGCATCAGGAGAGAATAGAGAACAGAAGGGCTTCTAGAAAGAGGAGAGAACAGAAGGGCATCAAGAGAGAGAAGAATACAGAAGGTAATCCAGAGAGAGGAGAGAACAGAAGGGAATCCAGAGAGAGGAGAGAGTAGAAGGGCATCAAGAGAGAGGAGAGAAGAGAAGGGCATCCAATGTTAGTGAAGAATAGAAGGACATCCAGAGAGAAGAGAAGACAGTAGGGCATCCGGAGAGAGGAGAGAACTGATGGGCATCGGGAGAGAGGAGAAGACAGAAGGTCATCCAGAGAGAAAAGATAATAGATGGGCATCCACAGAGAGGATAAAATAGGGAATCCAGAAAGAGGAGAGAAGAGAAGTGCATCCAGAGAGAGGAAAAGACAGAAGGGCATCCATAGAGAGGAGAGGATAGAACAGCATCCAGAGAGAGGAGAAGATAGAAGGGAATCAAGAGAGAGGAGAGAACAGAAGGGCATCCAGATAGTTGAGAGCCCAGAAGGCCATTCAGAGAGAAGAGAAGATAGAAGGTCATCCAAATAGAGGAGAGAACTGAAGGGCATCTAGAGAGAGGAAAAGAAAAATAGGGAACCCAGAAAGAGAAGAGAACAGAAGTGCACCCAGAGAGAGGAGAAGACAGAAGGGTATCCAGAAAGTGGAGATGATAGAATGGCATAAAAAAAGGAGAGGACAGAAGAGAATCCAGAGAGAGGAGAGACCAGAAGGGCATAGAGAGTGAGAGAGGAGAAGACATAAGAACATCCCGAGAGAGGAGAGAACTGAAGGGCATTCAGAAAAAGGAGAGAATAGAAGGTCATCAAGAGAGAGGAGAAGACAGAAAGGAATCAAGAGAGAATAGAGAACAGAAGGGCATCCAGAGAGAGGAGAGATTAGAAGGGCATCCAGAGAGAGGAGAGAACATAAATCCATCTAGAAAGAGGAGAAGACAGAAGGGCATCCAGGAGCGGAGAGGACAGAATGGCATCCAGAGAGGAGATGACAGAAGGGAATCCAATGTTAGGGGAGAATAGAAGGGCATCCAGAGAGAGATAGGAGAAGAAAGTAGGGCATCTGGAGAAAAAAGATTACAGAAGGGCATCCAGAAAGAGGAAAAGAAAAATAGGGAATCCAGAAAGAGAAGAGAACAGAAGTGCATCCAGAAAGAGGATAAGACAGAAGGGCATCCAGAGAAAGGAGAGGATAGAACAGCCTCCAGAGAGAGGAGAAGACAGAAGTGCATCCAGAGAGAGGAGAGAACAGAAGGGCATCCGGAGAGACTATAGCCCAGAAGGCCATACAGAGAGAAGAGAAGACAGAAGGGCATCAAGAGAGAGGAGATAACAGGAGGGCATCCAGAGAGAGGAAAAGAAAAATAAGGAATCCAGGAAGAGGAAAGAACAGCATCCGGAGAGAGGAGAAGACAAAAGGGAATCCAGAGAGAGGAGATGACAAAAGGACATCCGGAGACAGGAAAAGAAAAATAGGAAATCCAGAAAGAGGAGAGAACAGAAGTGCATCCAGAGAGTGGAGAAGACAGAAGGGTATCCAGAGAGAGGAGAGGATATAACAGCATCAAGAGAGAGGAGAAGAAAGAAGGGAATCCAGAGAGAGGAGAGAAAAAATGGGCATCCAGAGAGAGGAGAGACCAGAAGGGCATAGAGAGAGAAAGGAGAAGACAGAAGGGCATCCAGAGAGAGGAGAAAACAGAAAGGAATGCACATTAAGGAGAGAACAGAATGTTATCAAAAGAGATGAGAAGACAGAAGGGAATCCAGAGAGAAGAGAGTTCAGAAGGGCATCCAGAGAGAGGAGAGAGTAAAAGGGGATCCAGAGGGAGGAGAAGACAGTAGAGAAGGCTTAGAGAGGAGAGAACCGAAAGGCATCTGGAGAGAGGAGAGCAAAGAAGGGCATCCACATAAAATAGTACAGAAGGCCATACAGAGAGAGGAGAAAAGAGAAGGGCATCTAGATAGAGGAGAGAACAGAAGGGCATCCAGAAAGAGGAGAGAACAGAAGGGCATCCAGAGAAGGAGAACACAGAAGCGAATCCAGAGAGAGTAGAGAACAGAAGGGCATTCGGAGTGAGGAGATTACAGAAGGGCATCGGGAGAAATGACAAGACTGAAGGTCATCCAGAGAGAGGAGATGACAGAAGGGCATCCAGAGAGAGGAAAAGAAAAATAGGGAATCCAGAAAGAGGAGAGAACAGAAGGGCATTCGGAGTGAGGATAGAACAGAAGGGCATCGGGAGAGAGGAGAAGACAAAAGGTCATCCAGATAGAGGAGTTGACAGAAGGGCATCCAGAGAGAGGAAAAGATAAAAAGGGAATGCAGGGAGAGCAGAGAAGAGAAGTGCATCCTGAGAGAGGAGACGACAGAAGGGTATGCGGAGAGAGGAGAGACCAGTAGGGCAACCAGGGAGACGAGAAGACCGAAAGGCATCCAAAGAGAAGAGAGAAGAGAAGGGCATCCAGAAAGAGGAGAGAAGAGAAGGGCATCAAGAGAGAGGTGAAGACAAAAGGGAATCCAGAGAGAGGAGAAAACAGAATGGCATCCAGTGAGAGGAGGGAGTAGAAGGGCATCAAGAGAGAGGAGAAAACCAAAGGGCATCCAGAAAGAGGAGAATACAGAAGTACATCAGAAGATATGAGAGACAGAAGGGCATCCAGAGAGAAGAGAGCAAAAAGGACATCCACATAAAATAGTACAGAAGGCCATACACAGAGAGGAGAAGACAGAATGGCATCTTGATTGATTAGAGAACAAAAAGGCATCCAGAAAGAGGAGAGAACAGAAGGGCATTCATTAAAGGAGAAGACAGAAGCGAAACCAGAGAGAGGAGAGAACAGAAGGCATTTGGAGAGAGGAGAGAACAGAAGGGCATTGGAAGAGAGAGTAAATGACAGAATGTCATCCAGAAAGAGGAGAGAACAGAAATGCATCCAAAAAGAGGAGAATACAGAAAGGCATCCAGAGAGAGGAGAGGACAGAATGGCATTCAGTGAGAGGAGAGAACAGAAGGGCATCCAATGTTAGGGGAGAATAGAAGGAAATCCAGAGAGAGGAGAAGACAGTAGGGCATCCGGAGAGAGGAGAGTACAGATAGGCATAGGGAGAGAGGAGAAGACAGAAGGTCATCCAGAGAGAGGAGATGACAGAAGGTCATCCAGAGAAAGGAGAGGATAGAATGGCATCCAGAGAGAGGAGAAGACAGAAGGGCATCCAGAGAAAGGAGAGGATAGAATGGCATTCAGAGAGAGGAGAATACAGAAGGAAATCCAGAGAGAGGAGAGAACAGAAGGGCATCCAGAGAAAGGAGAGACCAGAAGGCCATATAGAGAGAAGAGAAAACAGAAGGGCATGCAGAGAGAGGAGAGAACAGAAGGGCATCCAGAGAGAGGAAAAGAAAAATAGACAATCCAGAAAGAGGAGAAAACAGAAGGGCATGCAGAGAGAGGAGAAGACAGAAGGGCAGCCAGAGAGAGGAGATGACAGAAGGGCATCCAGATAGAGGAAAAGAAAAATAGGGAATCCAGAAAGAGGAGAGAACATAAGTGCATCCAGAGAGAGGAGAAGACAGAAGGGCATCCAGAGAAAGGAGAGGACAGAACGGCATTCAGAGATAGGAGAAGACAGAAGGGAATTCAGAGAGAGGTTGGAACAGAAGGGGATCTTGATAGAGGAGTTACCAGAAGGCCATACAGAGAGAAGAGAAGATAGAAGGGCATCCAGAGTGAGTAAAAGAAAAATAGGGAATCCAGAAAGAGAAGAGAACAGAAGTGCATCAAGAAAGAGGTGAAGACAGAAGGGCATCCAGAGAAAGGAGAGGATAGAATGGCATCCAGAGAGAAGAGAAGACAGAAGTGTATCTAGAGAGGAGAGAAAAAAGGGCATCCAGAGAGAGGAGAGCCTAGAAGTGCATTGAGAGAGAGAGAGAGGAGAAGACAGAAGGACATCTGGAGAGAGGAGAGAACAGAAGGGCATCCAGAATGAGGAGAGAACAGAAGGTCATCAATAGAGAGGAGAGAGTAGAAGGGCATCCAGAGAGAGGAGAAGACAGTAGGGCATCCGGAGAGAGGAGAAGACAGATGGGCATCCAAAGGAAGAAGAGAGCAGAAAGGCATCCAGAGAGAGGAGAAGATAGAATGGCATCCAGAAAGAGGAGAAGACAGAAGAACCTTTGGAAATAGGAGAAGACAGAAGGGCATCAAGAGAGAGGAGAGCAAAGAAGTGCATCCCCATAAAATAGTACAGAAGGCCAGACAGAGAGAGGAGAAGACAGAAGGTCATCTAGATAAAGGAGATAACAGAATGGCATTCAGAAAGAGGAGAAAACAGAAGGGCATCCAGAGAAGGTGAAGACAGAAGGGAATCCAGAGAGAGGAGTGAACAGAAGGGCATTCAGGAGAGGAGAGAAGAGAAGGGAATCAGGAGGAGGAGAAGACAGAAGGTTATCCAGAGAGAGAAACAGGAAAATAGGGAATCCAGAAAGAGGAGAGTACAGGAGTGCATCCATAGAGAAGAGAAGACAGAAGGGCATCCAGAAAGAGGAGAAGACAGAAGGGTATCCTGAGAGAGGAGATGACAGAAGGGCATCCAGAGAGAGGAAAAGAAAAATAGGGAATCCAGAAAGAGGAGAGAACAGAAGTGCATCCAGATAAAGTAGAAGACAGAATGGCATCCAGAGAGATGAGAGGATAGAACGGCATCCAGAGAGAGGGGAAGACAGAAGGGAATCCAGAGAGAGGAGAGAACAGAAGGGCATCCAGAGAGAGGAGAGACCATAAGGGCATCTACAGAGACGAGAAAGCAGAAGGGCTCCAGAGAGAGGAGATGATAGAAGGGCATCCGGAGAGAGGAGAGAACAGAAGGGCATCCAGAAAGAGGAGAGAACAGAAGGTCATCAATAGAGAGGAGAGAGTAGAAGGGCATCCAGAGAGAGGAGAAAACAGTAGGGCATCCGGAGACAGGAGAAAACAGATGGGCATCCAGAAAGAAGAGAGCAGAAGTGCATCCAGAGAGAGGAGAAGACAGAAGGGCATCCAGTAAGAGGACAAGACAGAAGCGAATCAGGAGATAGGAGTAGATAGAAGGGAATCCAGAGAGAGGAAAGCAAAGAAGGGCATCCACATAAAATAGTACAGAAGGCAATACAGAAAGAAGAGAAGACAGAAGGGCATCTAGAGAGAAGAGAAAACAGAAGGGCATCCAGAAAGAGGAGAGAACAGAAGGGCATTCAGAGAAAGAGAAGCCAGTAGCGAATCCAGAGAGTGGAGAGAACAGAAGGGCATTTGGAGAAAGTAGAGAACAGAAGGGCAACAGTAGAGAGGAGAAGACAGAAGGTCATCCAGAGAGAGGAGATGACAGAAGTTCATTCAGAGAGAGGAAAAGAAAAATAGGGAATGCAGAGAGAGGAGAGAATAGAAGTGCATCCTGAGAGAGGAGATGACAGAAGGGTATGCGGAGAGAGGAGAGAACAGAAGGGCATCCAGAAAGAGGAGAGAACAGAAGGGCATTCAGAGAGAAGAGAAGACAGAATGGAATCCAGAGAGAGGAGAGGACAGAAGTACATCCAGAGAGAAGAGAGAACAGAAGGGCATCAAGAGAGAGGATGAGACAGAAGGGAATCCATAGAAAGGAGAGAACAGAAGGGCATCCAGAGAGAGGAGAGACCAGAAGTGTATCCAGTGAGAGGAGAAGACCGAAGGTCATCTGGAGATCATAGAGAACAGAAGGGCATCCAGAAAGAGGAAAAAACAGAAGGGAATCCACAGAGAGGAGAGAACAGAAGGGCATCCAGAGATTGGAGACAGTAGAAGGGCATCCAGAGAGAGGAGAAGACAGTAGGGCATCTGTAGAGAGGAGAGAACAGAAGGGCATCCAGAGTAGGAGAAGACAGAAGCGAATCCAGAGAGAGGAGATAAGAGAAGGGCATTTGGAGATAGGAGAGAACAGAAGGGCATTGGAAGAGAGAGGAAAAAACAGAAGGTCATCCAGAGAGAGAAGAGAACAGAAATGCATTCCGAAAGAAGAGAAGACAGAAGGGCATCCAGAGAGAGGAGAAGATAGAATGGCATCCAGTGAGAGGAGAGAACAGAAGGGCATCAATTTTTAGGGGAGAATTGAAGGGAATCTAGAGTGAGGAGAGACCTGAAAAGCATTCCGAGAGAGGGGAAGTCAGAAGGGCATACAAAGTGAGGAGAGAACAGAAGGGCATCTGTAGAGTGAAAAATTATAAAGGCCATTTTTTGAAATATATGTAGATTTTTCGCCTTACAGAACAGAGAACTGAAAATAAGATTTCACACCTTCATATTCCAGGTGAAGGACACTTACTGGATTACATTCCTCAAGCCTTGCCCAAAGCAGGAAGACACATTCCTGACCACAGATAAAAAAGGCTGCCACCTAGGTGAGGCTATAGCAGGAAGAAGCAAAGAAAGTTAATCTGAAATAGTTGGTAAATGGCAGGATAGGACACAATAGCATGGTAAAAAACACATTTTTGTGAAGAATGTGTGTGCAGAGTGATTTCACATGACTTTAGACCATTTGGGCTAGATTCCTCTGAAATGTTCCACTGTTAATGGTTAGCCCTCCCTTTATCTTCCCATTGATATATTCAAAATTTGTAAAATAACCATTCATGTGTAACCGTGCGAAAATGCAACCATTCATGTGTAAGCACGCTGAAATGCAACAATTCATGTTTAAGTGCGAGAAAACGCCTTCCTTTTCCCACCCCAAGCTATAAAAGACCCTTTAACCCACCACTCGGGGTCAAAAACCTTGCTTTTGGAACTAAGGAGCTTGCTGTTTTGACCACCAGCTTACTTCCATAATAATGCCTCTGCTGATTGCATCCAGGTAAGGTTTCTTGTGACCTTGGGTGGTCGAGATTTCTGGAGGCTTGAAGAAGGGTCTCCCGAGTATGGAGGTCTTCACATACAGAAAGAGGAGAGAGCAGAAGGGTATCCAGAGAGAGGAGAAGACAGTAGGTCATCCAGAGAGAGGAGACAAGAGAAGGGCATCCAGAGAGAGGAGAGTCCAGAAGGGCATCCAGAGAGAGGAGAAAACAGAAGGGCATCCGGAGAGAAGAGAGAGCAGAAGGGCATCCAGAGAGAAGAGAAACAGAAGGGAATCCAAAGGGAGGAGAGAACAGAAGGGCATTCGGAGAGAGGAGAAGACAGAAGTGCCTCCAGAGAGGAGAGGACAGAAGGCCATCCAGAGATGGAGAAGACAGAAGCGAATCCAGAGAGAGTAGAGAACAGAAGGTCATTCAGAGAGAGGAGAGGACAGAAGGTCATCCAGGGAGAGGAGATGACAGTTGGGCATCCAGAGAGAGGAAAAAAATAGGTAATTCAGAAACAGGAGAGAACAGGAGTGCATGGAGAGAGAGGAGAAGACAGAAGGGCATCCAGAGAAAGGAGAAGACAGAAGGGCATCCAGAGAGAGGAAAGAGTAGAAGGGCATCCAGAATGAGGAGAAGACAGTAGGGCATGGAGAGAGAGGAAAGAGTAGAAGGGCATCCAGAGAGAGAAGAAGACAGTAGGGCATCTGGAGAGAGGAGAGAACAGAAGGGCATCCAGAATGAGGAGAGAGTAGAAGGGCATCGAGAGAGAGGAGAAGACAATAGGGCATCCGGAGAGAGGAGAGAACAGAAGGGCATCCAGAAAGAGTAAAGAGCAGAAGGGAATCCCGAGAGGAGAAAACAGAAGGGCATCCAGAGAGAGGAGAAGACAGAATGGCATCCAGAATGAGGAGAAGAAAGAAGGGCATCGGGGTATACCAGAAGTCAAAAGGGCATCCAGATAGACGAGAGTAAAAAGGGCATCTACATAAAATAGTACAGAAGGCCATAAAGAGAGAGGAGAAGACAGAAGGGCATCTAGATAGAGGAGAGAAAAGAAGGGCATCCAGAAAGAGGAAGGAACAGAAGGGCATCCAGAGAAGGAGAAGACAGAAGCAAATCCAGAGAGAGGAGAGAACAGAAGGGCATCGGGAGAGAGGAGAAGACAGAAGTTCATCCAGAGATAAGAGAGAACAGAAATTCATTCAGAAAGAGGAGAAGACAGAAGGGCATCCAGAGAAGGGGTAGGACAGAATGGCATCCAGTGAAAGGAGAGAACAGAAAAGCATCCAATGTTAGGGGAGAATAGAAGTGCATCCAGAGAGAGGAGAAGACAGAAGGGAATCCAGAAAGAGGAGAAGACAGAAGGGCATCGGGAGATAGGAGAAGAAAGAAGGGCATCTAGAGAGAGGAGATCAAAGGGCATCCACATAAAATAGTACAGAAGGCCATACAGAGAGGAGAAGACAGAAGGGCATCTAGATAGAGGAGAGAACAGAAGGGCATCCAGAAACAGGAGAGAAAATAAGGGCATCCAGAGAAGGAGAAGACAGAAGCGAATTCAGAGAGAGGAGAGAACAGAAGTGTATTCGGAGAGAGGAGCGACCAGAGGAGCATCCAGAGATAAGAGAAGACAGAAGGTCATCCAGAGAGAGGAGATGACAGAAGGGCATCCAGAGAGAGGAAAAGAAAAATAGGGAATCCAGAAAGAGGAGAGAACAGAAGCGCATCCAGAGAGAGGAGAAGACAGAAGGGCATCCAGAGAGAGGAGAAGACAGAAGGGCATCCAGAAAGAGGAGAATATAGAATGGCATCCAAAGAGAGGAAAAGACAGAAGGGAATCCAGAGAGAGAAGAGAACAGAAGGGCATCGAGAGAGGAGAGAACAGAAGACCATCCAGAAAAAGGAGAGAACAGAAGGTCATCAAGAGAGAGGAGAATAAGGAAGGGAATCCAGAGAGATGATAGAACAGAAGGGCATCAAGAGAGAGGAACGAACAAAAGGTCATCAAGAGAGAGGAGAAGACAAAACGGAATCCAGAGAGAGGAGAGAACAGAAGGGCATCAAGAGAGGAGAGCACAGAAAGGCATCCTGAGAGAGGAGAAGACAGAAAGGCATCCAGAAAGAGGAAAAGAGAGAAGGCATCCAGATGGGTAAGAGGACTGTCGGGCATCCTGAGAGAGGAGAGGACAGAAGCTATTCATGGAGAGAACAGAAGGGAATCCAGAGAGAAGAGAAGACAGAAGGGCATCTAGAGAGAGCAGAGAACAGAAGGGCATCCAGAAAGAGGAGAAGACACAAGGGCATCGGGAGATAGGAGAAGACAGAAGGGCATCCAGAGAGAGGAGAACAAAGAAGGGCATCCTCATAAAATAGTACAGAAGGCAATAGAGAGAGAGGAGAAGACAGAAGGGAATCTAGATAGAGAAGAGAACAGTAGGGCATCCAGAAAGAGGAGAGAACAGAAGGACATCAAGAGAAGAAGAAGACAGAAGCGAATCCAGAGAGAGGAGAGAACAGAAGGGCATGTGGAGAGAGGAGAAAACAGCAGGGCATCAAGAGAGAAGAGAAGACAGAAGGTCATCCAGTGGGAGGAGAGCAAAGAAGGGCATTCACATAAAATAGTACAGAAGGCCATACAGATAGAGGAGAAGACAGAAGGGCATCCAGTGAGAGGAGAAGAGAGAAGGCATCCAGATGGAGAAGAGGACCGACGGGCATTCTGAGAGAGGAGAGTACAGAAGGTATTCAGGTAGAGAAGAGAACAGAAGGGCATCCAGAGAGAAGAGATTACAGAAGGGCATCTAAAGAGTGCAGAGAACAGAAGGACATCCAGAAATAGGAGAAAACAGAAGGGCATCAGGAGATAGGAGAAGACAGAATTGCATCCAGAGAGAGGAGAGCAAAGAAGGGCATCCACATAAAATAGCACAGAAGTCCATACAGAGAGAGGAGAAGACAAAAGGGAATCCAAAGACAGGAGAGAACAGAAGGGCATTCGGAGAGTGGAGAAGACAGAAGGGCTTCCATAGAGGAGAGGACAGAAGGGCATCCATAAAAAGAAGAGAACAGAAGGGCATCCAGGGAGAGGAGAGAACAGAAGGGCATCCAGAGAGAAGAGGACAAAAGGGCATCCAGGGAGAGGAGAGAACAGAAGGGCATCCAGAGAAAGAGAAGATAGAAGCGAATCCAGAGAGAGGAGAGAACAGAAGGGCATTCAGAGAGAGGAGAGAACAGAAGAGCATCCAGAAAGAGGAGAGAACAGAAGTGCATCCAGAGAGAGGAGAAGACAGAAGGAAAGCCAGAGAGAGGACAGAAAAGAAGGGCATCCAGAGAGAGGAGAGCGTAGAATGGCATCCAGAGAGAGAAGAAAGGAGAGCTTCCGGAGGGAGGAGAGAACAGATGGGAATCGGGAGAGAGGA
>NW_023046436.1:0-54839 GCF_011762505.2 Arvicanthis niloticus
GAAATTTATAAAAAATATTATTGGATGAGTAGTAAAATTAATAAACAGTGTTAATCTTCAAATAGTACAAGTATTTTATTATTAGTTTTTGGAAGCATGTTTGTTTCAAATGAGATAAGAGAGAGGAGTGTGGATGTCAGTAATAGGGGAGGTAGAGAGTTCTGGAAGAGGTTGTGGGAGAGGAAATCATAATCAGAAGATATTGTATAAATATTTTCAATAAAATATTGATAAAAGGTTGAGAAGCTGGATAAATGACAGGTATGTGTATTATATTAGTGACAAACAATTTTATAGAGAAAAATAAAACTGATCCTTTCTGACTGCTGTGAAGTATCAAACTAAATGGCAGTGATAAATTAGAACTATATATGCTACATCACATAACAGCAACAACAGAGGAAAAAGGCACACACATGTCTTATTTGGAAAATACCAGAAATGACATTTATCAGCCTTTTCTGTTGCTTTCAACCTGTGAAGCAACAGAGAGAATCCTACTCATTGTAGTCTGGGACTAAGATATTTTGGCTGGTACTGTAAGTGGTTGGTGCTCAACCAATTAATTAATTAATTAATTAATTTTTATTGAAAATATTTTATACAATATATTCTGATTATGATTTCCTCTCCCATAACCTCTTATTCTTAGATGTATGATGTAAAATAAGTGAGGCAAAACCACCTATTCTGTAAAACTTCATTTTTTTTTTTTTTGGTAAAATTCACAGTAGTCAAAGAGAACTCTTGTGCCATATGGTTTCCAGAAGCAGGTCTGGAGGAGTGAAACTCTTGGCCAAGGGTGGTCTGACTTACATAGCTAAAATAACTTTGACACACCATAGTTAATAATAACAATATTTTGTTCATTTTAAATTTGGTTTTAAATAGTTCTAATTGATCTCCCCATAAAAACTGGATATGAGGAAAGGAGAATAAGTGGTAATTGTTTCAAAAATACAATTTCATGGCTGAATTTTTCTCACATCTGTAATAACTGAAAATTTAACATTAATGTACTGTGTCCAGGGCTGTGAGAAGCTGTCCTAAAGCTGAAGAAGGTTAGTCTGGAGTTACATTCTACTACCACAGAACACTACCAGCTTGGGTTGAAAATCATCAAATAATCCATAGAACCTGCTAGCAGAATCTTCACAAGTGGACAGAACTTGCCATTAGACTGGAGCTCTACAGTCTAGTATAGGCAGATGAAGATACAACATACAGAGAAGGAGACACATACCATGAATACTGCATTGCCACTTCTCTAGACATCAGGAATGAGGAAAATAACAGCCAGTGAGTTCAAGTTTTCTGGTCTTTGCTTTTTTTGAATGAGTATAGAGTTATTGGACAGTTGGACACTGTATAGAAGTATTGAAAAAATTAATTAAATACCTTAAAATTTTAAGTTCTGAATAAAGCTAAAAATTAATTAAATACCTTAAAATTTTAAGTTCTGAATAAAGTCTAGCATAGCCTTGGTGTGGATGGAATGACATGGCTTCTGCCTCTGGGACGTGTTGATGAGTGTTGATGGCTGCTTTGGGCATAGGGCTTGTTTCTATAAAACTATACATATTTTTACATCCCTCCTTCAAGGAACGTCTTCCCTGTTAAGTTTGATGAATCCATTATAATCATACACAGGACCACTACAGGAGGCAAAGGTGTTGCTAATATCTCAGCACTATGGTATATGCTGGGACCTTCAGGACAGCCATTAAGGCTGTGGAAAAAAAACTCTAAAAACCTGAGTTAAAAAAATATATAATTTCTCTAAGGATGAAGTATGAATTGTATAAGGATCTTCACAGATATAAAGGAACAGAGGCAGCTGCATTATGAGACAGCTTGTCAAAAAGATACTAAGGAAGGAGATAAACAGATTTAGGGAATGCTAACCAGAGGAGTTCCCAGCCTTCTAAGTTTTTTAGTTTACAAATTAAGACATATTCCTGAGTCTAGAGTAGGCCTGGGACAGAGCAAGGTTAGATCCAGGTATGGTAGAAATGGTAATTTCATGGTGGGGTCCCACCCAGGTAGCTTATTGTCTGTACTTAACAGAGGCAGGCAAATATTTGAATTCTTTTACAACATTGAATGAAAATGTGTGCTTACTGTCTCCTAGGAATTATGGGGCTAGAGTTAAGAGATGCTGATTCATAGGAAAATCAAAAGGAAACATGGAGTAAATGACTGGATTGATATGTGAAATAAGCTAAGCTTATAATCTATAAGAGATGTGCTATCCAGAGAATTATTATTATTATTATTATTATTATTATTATTATTTAGAATAGCATACAAGAACTCCCTGGAGAACTGTTATGAGCAGAACAGAGAGAGAGAGAGAGAGGGAGAGAGAGAGAGAGAGAGCGAGCTCTAGAGATCACCAGAGAAAGCAGAACACAAAGAGAAAGCAATCTGGAAAGCTGTTTCTAAGAAATCATAGCCTGCCACTTGGATCCATAACTAGATTTCAAGTAATTTGTTCATCATTCCCAGATATTCTTTCTATCAGACCCCTCTCTATGTTAAGGCTAGACCTTGACAAAAATTTAGCAAAAACATAAAAAGACCTTATTAATCCATATATAAACAAGAAAAGAAAAAGCTAGAAAATATAAAAAAACAGAAATAAACAGAACCTGTGGTTTTGGGAGAACATTGTCACCCCATATGGAATGTGTGTGTGTATGGAAAACTCACATATATGTATTTGCATGTATGTATATAAGTTTGTTTGTGTGACAGAAACACACACATACATGTATATATGTGTATGTATATATATACATATACATGTGTAAATATGTATCTATATATATACCATTCTTCCTTCCCTTACTTCTATACTCCTAGCTTTGTCTTATAATATGAAAGTTAGAGAACCCTATTTCTTATTTATTCTAAATTTGAGAGGTAAGATCTGGCTGCTAATCTTTGAGTCCATCCTTTTTATTTATTGATATTTTAATTCTTTACGTTTCAAATGTTATCCCCTTTCCTGCTTTCCCCTCCACAACCCCCCCCATCTCATCCTTTCTCCCCTTGTTTCTATAAGAGTGCTCCCCCACCCACTCTCACCTCACCACCATGGCATTCCTCTATGCTGAGGTATGGAGCCACCACAGGACCAATGGCCTCATCTCCTATTGATGCCAGATAAGGCCATTCTTGGCTACATATGCAGTTGGGGTCATGTACCCATCTATGTGTACTCTTTGATTGATGGTTTAGTCCCTGGGAGCTCTAAGGTTGTCTGGCTGGTTGATATTGTTGTTCTTCCTATGGGGTTGCAAACCCCTTCAACTCCTCCAGTTCTTTCACTAACTCCTCTGTAGGACTGTGAAAGGAAGCATGGTTTCTGGTCTAGCACTGGCTACTGATAGATGGCCAGAGACCCAACAGGTGGAAGACCTCACAGGTTTCCCTCCAATGGACTGCATGCATTTTGCCATGTTCCCAGACTCCAGGCTCCTGATATGGGGCAGAAAACCTCCATTGGTTTCCTTTCAGTCATGTAGGGCAATGCTCCTACAACAGCCCCTCCACAGGTAGAGGGCGTGAATACAAGCCACAGAGCCTCAAGATATCTCCATATTCATGAGTTACCCAAAGGCCAGAGGGTGTAGCCAATTAAGCATTCCTTCCCAGACCCTCTTCCTACTTGCAAAAGATATTTAACCTCAGGCCCACCCTGAGAACATGGGGTAGAGCTTCATCCACTTTCCACCATGACAATACCTTTTAAAACTATGAACTACCTCTCATCTTTGGTGCCCACCATGGTGGACCATGAAGAAAGTCTTCAACTACCGAGCTGCAGCCTAATCTCCTATGTAGGACTTTTCTACATTCTAGCCATGGAGCCCATCAACTCAAGCAAGCAACTTGAGCCAGCTGAGGCCAAACCAAGTGAGTCCACTTCCCAGCCGGGTGCCCTCGAGCTCATCTCCTCCTCCTTTGCCCCTTTCGGGTGCATATCGCTCTAGCCCTTATGCCCCATCTCAACTCTTCCGCAGCCTCTCAGCTGTGCCTGGTAGCCCAAGGGTCTAAGACCAGTCAATCCCTGCTCGCCTTCTTGCCTGGGGGATTCCCAACCCAAGAGCTCCCACCCCCACTGGACCTCAGACTGGAATCTCCCCATGCCCGAGAGTGGAGCTCTGTGGCTTCCCATAGCCCGGTGTCCACCAGACGTCATGTGGAGTGAACTCAGTCAAATTCACATGCTTTTGCCCCCTGACCCATGGCTCCAGCTGCCTGGGGTGGCAGACATGAGGGACCCACAACTCAGCCCAACAGAACCCATGCCCACGCGCTAGACACACTTTTCCATTGGGGTCCCTGTGTTCATCCTTAACTAATAAGGATATTTACACAAACATTACTTTTATCCTGAGAACTTTGGTCTGTATTTGAATTTGTATTTTTATTACTCTCTTTACTTTTACAGTAATTTATAATACATAGAAAGTTCAAGGGCAGGAATCAAGTGTTTGCTTTGATTAGGGTCATGATATTACCATGCTTAGCATGGGTCCCACTTCCATTTTGTTGCCCTGGAAATGAGTTTTCAGTGTGAGTGTGTTGGCATGCTCCTGTGCATACACACACACACACACACACACACACACACACACACACACACAAGCACACACACACACACAGAGAGAGAACTCACCTTTAAGTTTTGGGAGAATTTATTTGAAAAATTGATTTAATATTGTTTTCATCCCCCTTCCCCCTTTCTCCCTTTCTCCTGCCCTCCCTATTTTTCTGTTCTAATTCTTTTTGTTTGTTTGTTTCTAGCTTCCATTACCCTCCACCAATACACTCTCTACCTAATTTTGTCCTCCTGCTTTTACTCTCTAAAGGGCCATGATAAAGCTGGCATCTCACACAGTTATCCCATCTGTGGAAATTTAAATTTGCAATGTGAATGAGTGTTGTCTTTGTTTCTATAATGCTGTTATATGTATATTTTTTTAACATATTCAATAAATTATTGATCTGGGGGTGATTTTGAACTGAATTTAAACATGCAAAAAGAAAGTTTTGTAGAGTATATGTATTTATTATATGCTACCAGAAGACAGAATGGAATAAGGAGAAGCCTTGATCTCTTTGATGCAACATTTAAGTAGGCATACCTATTTACATCTTCAAAAGCTGAATGGAAATGATTTTTTTTTTTAAGCAACAATGTATGAAACAGTCACGGTTGAGAATGTTTAAAGTACCTTGCCATTTGAGAGGATCATAAGTCATAATTCACATGTTGGCTTATAGATCATAGTTTGGAAAAAATGAAATTAGTAAAATATTTCATCAGTTTTAGGTTAACAGTGACATACTTAGATGACCCCTATCATTTACTCGGCTTACTTAAAATCAAGGACACACACACACTTAATTCAACTTTGCTATCCCTTACTTCCTGGAACTTTCTTCTTTGTAGTACTTGGAAAATTAACTTTTTTGTCACTTCTCTATCAAAGAACCCACAGAGAGTCAAGAACAGCATAATCACCTACACAGGAGAAAATGAGAATCTTTTCTGGTTGTATCCTGGGAAAACAGACTCATTAGCGTAATCTGTGTGAAAAAAATCTAGTCTACCTCCCTCTAAACACACACTTCCATATAATCTTTTGTGATCAATGTAACTTTTAAGCAAGAAATAATGTGAACACTTTATATAGTATAAACCTGGTAACTTAAAATTAATTGCAGATATAAGACTATAGTATCTAGAAATGTATGAAATTTGAAAGAAGAAAAAATCCTTTCATAATATGACAAAAGAATACACCTAATTATATATTGCTGAATTTTTAATACAGAAAATACCTACAATAGAATATTCTCCTGAAAGTAATAAAAACAAGTGACCTTTTAAAAAGTTATGTTTGTCACCTGACAATTGCCCTTATGTTTCTTCCATAAAAATATTTTAAATTCTGTGAAAAATAACCATAAAAGTTACAGAATAGAACCAGCATACACATAGTAAAATGTTCTTATTTTTCTTTAACACACCATTTTAATAATTTCTTATTCATAATAAAACTGAACTATCTCTATGTCAGCAAATGCACTTTACATCAATAAGCCCTCAAGGGGGTCATGAAATTCGACAGTGATGTAAGTAGCAAGCTACTATCTCTTTCTAGCATGTCTGTTCTAGAGTATTAATCGCACTGCTGGTATTTAAAGGGTTGCAATGAACATTCCCATTGGTATTCTATGGCAATTTAATCACAATCCCAGTCATCAGTAAGTGTTACCCTGTGGATAATATCATTCATCATAAGGCTGATATTATGATACTCTTGGGGTCTGACAGCTTTATCTTCATTAGCCAACTTACATGGTGACTTGTATGATTAAATGTCACCAATGACTTCTTAATTGCCAAACCTACTGGCCTCTTTAGCATTTTCATGTCAATTTTTTTCCTCAATATTTGACCCTGTTAATAACTGTATACTTTTTAATCCCTCTCTGTCTCTCTCTTGTTCTCTCTTTCTCCTCTCTCTTTTCTCTCTTTTCTTTCTGTATTGTGTTATTCTGAGATTTGCACTTTTTAAAAATTTTCTATAATATTTTAAGAACATTATTTTATTCTTATTCATTCTTATTAAATTAGGGTATCCCATAATTTATTTGAAGGAGATTTAAATTTTGTAAACAGACACATGCACCTTGCATTTAATTACATGATATGTTGTATACAATATACAATGTCCCAAACACCTTTTTGAAACCCTTTCAGTAAGAACCTTTCTTCTTAGGTGGATTTACTCTGCTTCTGAAAGCTGACTTTTTCCCCCTTGTTCCAAGTTATATTTTCAATATCCCAGTAAAGCTAGTTGAGTTTATTGAAAGAGGGAAGAGTGAAGAAAAAGAGAAAGTGTGGTGGCAGTTTATTTCTAAGGCAATTCATGTTCTATATTTCAAGTCTAGTACAATAATTAAGAGTGGCATGTCTTACCACAAAGATTTTAATAAATAACAGTCAAACTCCCTTAATGTCATATCTTAAGTAAATTGTATGTCTGTGTAGAAAAAAACAACTGAGCTCTTGATAAAAAATGCCAAGATATGCTTCATTAAAATATAAGGAACTGTTTTTAGATTTATCAACTTTATTCTCTATCAACAACTTCGAGGACTATGGAAATATTGCCTGCCAAAAAGCTAATAATTTAATTTGATAGACATTGGTGGATGCTAGAACTAATGAAAATTCAGAGATAGGACAAAGGAAATAGTGTTACTCAGAGCAATTGCAATGGCTGAAATATGAACATTTATTGCTGATTTATACAATCTCCAAATATTGTAATAGTGTTAAAAGGGTTACAAGAATGCCTACAAGTATGCTGGGTTCTGTGAAAAGAGTAGTCAAATCTATTTTTTTATTATTTTTTAATTTATTTTATATTTTATTTACATTTCAGATGCCATCCCCTTTCCCCATTTCCCCTCCCTAGAAAGCCCTATCCCATTCCCCCTCCTCCTTTTTGCTTTTATACATTTTTTTTAAATGTTAATCAAAGGCTTTATAAGTTTGGTAATGCTCAATCAGAAGTGTAACCCAATACTTAACCTAGATATATAAACTGTCTTTGACTGGTGGAGACACGTGAAAATCTGCCTCCATGTCCCTCCTCTCTTTCTCTCTCTTTCTCTCTCTCATCACCTAGCTTCACCCTTCCTGTTAAAATAAAACTTTTCTCTCAAAATGCAGTTAGAGCATAGTTATTCCTAATTGTAATAGTGAGGTACAAGATAGTCCTAATTCCCAGTCCATCATTTTGTTGACTAACCAGAATCTCTGTCATCTGTCCTAACTAAAGCACTTAGTTTTGAACCTGGCATTTATTTTATTTTATTTTATTTTATTTTATTTTATTTTTGGCTTTAGAATGAATGTCAGCTGAAAACTGTCCACTCAGATCTGTTCTCTCAAAGTAAATAGATTGGCTATGAGACTACAGGTCTTCACCCCGTCAGAAATCCAGAATGACTGAGTTAACTGAAATTATGGAAAGCACTAAGCATAGCTTCAAAAACTTAGCCAATTTATAGAGACCGCTGAACACCTGGACAACCCCTATACTACCGAATGTTGGAGCATCAAATCTTCAGCCTTCTGGCTCAGAATCATCTGACAGACATTACTCTGTCTAGGAAGATATAATCAGTCGACTATTCTGCAAGTGTGTACCTTTCTGGACAGTAATTTGTCTGTAGATGGAAGGAGGCAATTCTTGCCTAGTGGCTGTCACCGCACAACTGGAGTAAATCCAAGGATGCTCAATTTCTTCTTAGAATCCAAGACAGGAAGCTGTCAGGAGCAGACAGGTCTCTAATCAAAATGAACATTAATATAAAAATATTTGTAACATCAATTGTATGGACTTCTGACATTTTGAAAACCAACTATCCATGTAAGGTAACCTGTTGTCTGTTAACTCCTCTCAGCTATTTCTAAATAAAATATGGAAAACACCAAACACCCTAACAATAACCTCAAAGCCATGAATTTGCTATAGGCCCTTAACTCATAGGCTAACCATCTCAAATCAGTTAAAAAAGTTAAAGAAGGACTGGGTCTAAGCCTTGTATTCCTAAATGTGTTATACAGGCACAATGCCCATGAGAGTATCAATATTCATCTCACTTTTATATCAATAAGAAGCTCATACCAATGTAAGCCTTAAATTTGAAATCAAAGTAAATTTTGTACCATTTAAGAAATTATAGCTTCATCTTGATATTAATTAAACAGATTTCTACCAATAGGTTATGGCTATGCAATGAGTCCTAGCTAACCCTCCCTGTTCCAACAAAACCACTACTTTTACCTAGAAAGACAGACCAATATTAACTACCTTAGTACCCAAGCCCAGGGAATAGGGGCACTGACTCTTCTTTAATTTATTCAAGCTGATTAAGGGCGTTGAGATATTAGAAGAGGGGTGGGGGGAAGAGTAAATTGATAAGCCTCTGAAGCTGTGTCTTCACTGCATCCAGATGGAATTCCAGGACATCGGAGGTTTGGGCAGTTCTGCTCAGTATGCTTAATGAGTAGATATACCAAGGCTGCGTATTCTGTAATATATAATTCTTAGAACAAGTTTTAGTATCAAGAAATTTTTTTTCCTAGAGGGTTGACATTTTTTTAAAGATGTTGGTTCTAGCAACTTTTCTTTTTTTTTTCCCTTTTTAAAAATTGGTTGTAATATTTACATTTCAAATTTTATCCCCTTATTCCATTCTGCCCACCACCCAGGAACCCCTTATCCCATCCCTCCTCCTTGTGCTTCTATGAGGGTGTGATTTTCCAGATTCTATGATGCTGTTTCCATTAACATATATTGCCTCCTAAATTTCTAAATCCTTCCCTTTATGTTATTAATTCTCCTATTTTTTTTTCTTTCTTTCTCTTTTTTCTCATTTCTCGCCCCCCTTTTTTCATCTTTTTTTTTTAATTGGGTATTATATTTACCTTTCAAATTTTATCCCCTTACCCCACTTCCTCCCACCACCCAGAAACCTCCTTTCCCATCCCCCCCTCATGCTTCTATGAGGCATTGACTGCACCTACCCCCCCACTACCCCCTCCCCACAGTCAGATCCCCCCCAACTATGTGTTCATTTTAATGGGACCAAGAAACTCCTCTCCCACCTATGCCTGACAAGGCTATCCTCCCCTACATATACTGCTGGAATCATGGGTCCTTCCCTATGTGCTCCCAGGCTGATGGTTTAGACCGGGGGAGGGGGGGGGGCTCTGGTTGTTTTGTATTGTTGCTTTCCTCCTGGGGTCACAAACCCTTTCTGCTCTTTTAGTCTTCTCTCTAAGTTCTCCATTGGAAAACCCTTTATCATATCAGTGGTTAGCTGTGAGCATCGTCCTCTGAATGTGTTAGTCTTTGGCAGACCTCTAAGTAGACAGCTATATCATATTCTTGACAGCATGCATTTCTATCCATCCACATCAGTGTCTAGCTTAGGTGACTGTACATGGGATGAATACCCAAGTGGAATGGTCTCCTGATGGCCCCTCCTTCAGTTTCTGTCCCATGTTTTGTTTCTATATTTGCTCCCTTGAGTATTTTTGTTACTCATTCTAAGTAGAACTGAGGCATCCCCTCTTGGTCTTCCTTTTCATGAGCTTCATGTGGTCTGTGGGTTGAGTTTTTGCTATTCCAAGCTTTTGGGCTAACATCCGCTTAATGGTGAGTAAATACCATGTGTGTTCTTTTGTGAGTGGGTTAACTCACTCAGCATGATAATTTCTAGATCCATCCATTTACCTAAAAATTTCTCGAATACATTATTTTTAATAGCTGAGTAATATTCCATTGTGTAGATGTACCACATTTTTTGTATCCATTCTTCTGTTGAGGGACATCTTGGTTCTTTCCAGCTTCTGGCTATTATAAATAAGGCTGCTATTAACATAGTGGAGCATATGTCATTATATGTTGGAGCATATTCTGGGTATATGTCCAGGAGTTGTATAGCTGGATCCTTAGGTAATGTTATGTCCAGTTTTCTGAGGAAACGCCAGACTGATTTCCAGAGTGGTTGTACCAGCTTGCAATCCTACCAACAATGGAGGAGTGTTCCTCTTTCTCTGCATCCTTGCCAGCATCTACTATCACCTGAGTTTTTGATCTTAGCCATTCTGACTGGTGTGAGATGGTATCTCAGTGTTGTTTTGATTTGCATTTCCCTGATGACTAAAGATGTTGAGCATTTCTTAAGGTGCTTTTCAACCATCCGAGTTTCCTCTGTTGAGAATTCTTTGTTTAGCTCTCTACCCCATTTTTCAATAGGGTTATATGGTTGTCTGGAGTCTAATTTCTTGAGTTCTTTGTATATCTTGGATATTAGCCCTCTATCTGATGTAGGATTGGTTAAGGTCTTTTCCCAATGTGTTAGTTGCCGTTTTGTCTTATCTACAATATCCTTTGCCTTACAGAAGCTTTGCAATTTTATAAGGTCCCATTTGTCAGTTCTTGATCTCAGAGCATAAGCCATTGGTGTTCTGTTCAGGAACTTTTCCCCCATGCCTAGGTATTCGAGGGTCTTTCCCACCTTCTCTTCTATTGGTTTCAGTGTATCTGCTTTTAAGTGAAGATCTTTTATCCACTTGGATTTGAGCATTGTACAAGGAGATATGAATGGATTGATTTGCATCCTTCTGCATGTTGACCTCCAGTTGAACCAGCACCATTTGCTGAAAATGCTGTCCTTTTTTCAATGGATGGTTTTAGCTCCTTTGTCAAAGATCACGTGACCATAGGTAGTTAGAGTGCAGTGACTCTTAGAAATTGTCAACACTGTGTCTGTCCTCCATGAGATCTAAGAGACAGAATCCCATTCTGCACTTGAGTGCATTTAAGCACTTTCAGGTTTTTTGCTTATGCCAATTATATTTAAAAAGTTTCAATTTGAATCTTGTACTTTCAGAACAATGAAACAAAATAATTGATGGTATTAAGTTTGTGGTGATTCATTACAATAACAGTAGAAAGCTAATGTACTGCTTTTAAAATATGTGATAAAAATCATTGTGAACTATAAGGTCTTCAATTGTTTATTATTTACATATTTATGTGGAGTATAAGGCAGAATAAAATAGCTGCAAGATGTGTTTGTGTCCTGTGATTTTATTAAATAATACTTAGGTCCATTGGTTAGTTATCAGTGAAACATTCAGTCCACTTACACTGTAAAATATTGCCATAAATAATTCCAATATATTAGCATGTATCTGTGAATCCTTTGAATCCTTGGAACAAAATATTTTTAAAAATAGAGGACAATGTGAAATTGTTGGAACATACAAATTCTTATCATTTACAGAACAAGAGCATAGGCCCTAAGTCTGATAAGAGAATGCTTATTTCAAATCACTAAAATATATCAAACAAAAGCAAAAAAAAAAAAAAAGAGTACTTGACATGGATTAAAATGGTACTAAACCAGATCATAATATGATAGGATCTCAAATCCAGTGTGAATAAGCTGGGGGTATTATTGCTTCCTAACCAATATTATTGCACTTTTCACTTTGATAGAAATTTCCATAATGCCCTAATACCCAAGCTATAAATACTGTTACTTCTCTTGTAACCTATAAGAATTGTAAATAATATTTTACCTTTTGTAGATCATAGTATGATATTAAAATATGAACTATTTGTGGTGATTTTTATTTTTTTGATTATGATAAAATTACATTTCGCAATTCTCTTTCTTCCCTTCAAAATCCTTTGAATTTATGGTCTCTCTCTTTTTTACTTACTATTATTACATAAAATAAACACACACACACACACACACACACGCTCCTAAATGTATGTTTTCAGAGCTGCCTATTTAACATTGGACAATAATTCAGTGTGCTCTTGAAGGCAGAGGAGCACATTTCCTGCTCCTACCTTTCCTCAGAGACCAATAGTTTTTTCTGTATGGTTATAGCCTGGTTGGTATTCCCTCAAACTCTCTGGAATATTCAGGATTTTATTGTTCTTTAGCTCATATTTAGGAGGTCATGATGTTACATTGTTATTGGTGTAGCTTCCAATATTACTAGGAGACACAATCACACACCAAACTCGCTGATTCTCTAACTTACAATCTTTTAGCCAACTCCTCCACAATGTTTCATTAGTCTTAGAATTTTTTGGATGTCTCCTTTGAGAATGTGTGCCATAACTGCTTTTTGATTGGATCTAGTTTTCTGTAGTGGTCTCTGTCTGTTGCTAAGAGATGTTTCCTTAATAAGAGCTGAATACTATACTTATCTACACACAGTGTTCTCAGCTGTTGGAATATAACTTGATAGGGTTAGTTTTCTAACTAACACTGTATTATTTAGAATCCAACAGTTGAAAAAATGCTACATTTCAATAGACCATATGAAATTATCCTACAAATCACTTTCTACTCTATTAAGCACATAGCATGAACTAAATAATTCATATTACTAGTGTATCCTAGCTACATATATTTATGTACACTTGACAAGTTCTCAATACACATTTTCCCCAGAGGTGAATTTTATTTATTTATACAACCAAAAATATCAGACAGAGCAAGGCAGGTGGGCAGGGCCCAGTGTTGCTTCATAGTTTCTTAGCACCTAAGCCTTAGGGGTGTGGATGCTGATACTGGACAAATGTCTTAATCTTTTGCTTTTTTCTTATTAGGTAAAAAGAGGAAGCCCTCCATAATCACACCTGGTTTAATAGCTTGACAGTTCAGAATACTCTTAGCCATCCTAGAAAGTTGTATGTACCCTACTCTGCTTATTCTTTAGATTAGAGTACTTGCCTTCGTGCCAGTTTCCACAAAATGTCTTGATGGTGGTAAACATTGAAGTTTCAGCCAGGTCTTCAGTCTCTGTAATCCTAGCTAACAGGATTGAAGCTATATAGAAGTGGCCCAGCTTTGCATCATAGAAAGGAGTTTGTTGAGCTCAGGTCTCAACAAATATGTGGAGGTGGGCAGGATCTTTGCTCCTCCATTAGAATTCTACTTTGAACTCTATAACGCATCTCCAGAAACTTCTGTCCTTTTGTGAGTGGGTAAATAGCTCTGGGCTTCCATTTGCTGTTACTGTTGACTGATCATGGCTATGTAGAGCACTTCTGTGTCCTTAAGAAACCAGGATGGGCCTGGGAGCAAGGTTTGAGGAGAACTTGCAAGTGTGTAACATGTCCTTTGGCTCCTCTAGATGGTGGAACTTGGACTTAGCCACGAAGTCCAAAAGGAGCCCAGTCTACAAGGAAAGAGTGAGGTTGGATGGGGCTTCAGGGCAATGTGGCAGGTCCTTTAAGGAGGAGCCAAGGCTAGAGTTATTGAGTTCGTGGGTGTGAGAACTGACCATGTTGAGGAGGTGGACGGGGGTTGGGGGGCTGCTTAACATCCTATTTTTTCCTGGACTCTTTCAGCTTCTATTCCTGTAATTGGTGAGAGACCCTGAAGGGGAACAGGTGGATGGAATTTAGAAGGAGGAACAAAACCTTGGGTTCCTGAGAAGATTGGGGTACAGAAAAGGTAGGTTGACAATTAAAAGAGCCTGAACACATGTGCTAACACCCATTAGTTTTCAAGTTAAAATTACTTTTTGTTTCTTCTATTGTATTTAATGCAATATGAATTGGTTGTACGCCTTCTAATTGTGTTTGTGTTTTGAAATCTGGTATGTCAGTTACCAAGGTCTGTCAACCAGCTTTTGTTTTAGTGCCCTGAGTATCATAGAACCTTGGTACTTTAAAAATAGCTTGCAGGTACTGGAAAAAAATGAATCAGGCTTTAAGCACATTCAAGAGGATAGTGGGCTTCATTATTGCTGGTATAACATCTTTAATTGCTAGCACCACTGATTCTGCAATTGCTTTGACACAAGAAGGTAAGATAGCTAATTTTGTTAAACATCTAGCAAAAATATTAATAATGTGTTGAATATACAAGAAGATTTAGATAGGCACTTCAAAGAATGGATTGATGCTCTTTATTCTATTCAAATTATTAGAACGAGGTTCAGAATTTAAGGGTAAGGAGCCATCTTGAGTGTCATGCCAAATACCATTGGATTTATTTGAGTTCTAAAATTTACAATGGTAGTCACTATAATTAGGAAAAAGTTTAAAGACACTTGCAGTGTATTTGGCATAATTCTAACACCTCTATGGATGTTTTAATTTTACATAGTGAGCTTATGAATTTCAAGAATGCTGCTCTGCTGAACATTGATGCTATGGATACTGCTGATAAAATTACCCATGATTTGAGGTCAGTATTTCTATTTTGGTCAAGATTCAAGAATGATATATATAACTTTTTGTCCTGGGAATACTTTTTTCCTGCTCATCATGTAAAAGCTTGTCTTTAACAACATCAACCTGTTGACAGCCAAAGGACATGGCTTGAAACTGAAAATTGACCCCCAGACAGAGTTATTAAATTAACAGGCTGGCAAGCCAAGGCACAGGTAAGATTCTGCACAGAGCCTTACCAATCTAAGACATAAATGCATTGCTTTTGATAATGCATATTCCATGACAAGTAAGAAAGTCATTCTTGTCCAAATGACTTAAGATAGGCTCAGTCTTCTTAATGAAATAAAAAAGGGGGAAAGGCAGAGAACCTTTGGGGCTGCTTGGCAAGAATCTGACATTGGCCAAGGACAAGGAAATGGGCTGCTTGGCAGGAATCTGACATTAGCCAAGGACAAGGAAATAGGCTTCAGACAGGAATCTAATATTAGGCTAGAACAAATAATTAATTTCAGACAGGAAACTAAATCTTAGTCCAGAACAAAGAAGTAATTTCAGGCAGAAATCTAAATCTTAGGCTAGAACAAAGAAGTAATTTCAGACAGGAATCTAAATTTTAGGCTAGAACAAAGAAGTAGACTTCAGACATGAAAGTGGCTTTGGGCTAGGATATGGAAGTAGGCTCAAATATTTTGGTAATCCTGATAAGCCTTTAGAAACAGTGATCATGGGAGTGTTCATGAAATTTTGTTTATTGACTTTCTTGTTCTTTGAGCATTTGTGTTTATTGTCTTGTTTGTTCCTTGACTATTTGAATCTATTGTATTGTTAGACCTTCAAGCTAGAACTGACCTGAATACTTACATGTAATTCAAATGTTATACAAGCAAAAAAGTGGAGGGGATTCGAATAGGGGGTTCTAGGGAGGGGAAAGTGGATGACATCTGAAATGTTAATAAATAAAATATCCAATAAAAGAAAAAAAAAAAGAAAGGGTTTGTTGGGCTATGCACTAGATGCCCGAGTACTGAACAGGAACTCAGCACACATCTTTAATCACTAAATTAAATTATTTATTTGATTTTAGAGAATCTTGGTGTTGTCATAGAAAAAATCCAGGAAGAAAGTAAAATGATAATGCAAGTAAAGTGTTAATTGTGTTTTGAAGAATATTGGAGAAAAAAAATCTAGGTTATCTTATTTTCACATTTAAATGTGTCTAAGATACTAAATATAAAGATAAAAACAGGAAAGGTGATGTGTAGGAGGAGCTAAGGTAGGAGGAGTACTGAGAGGAAGAAAAGGAGTAAGAAGAGGAGAAGAAGAAAGAGAGGAGAAGCTAGGTGAAGAAAGAGAGAAAGAGGGGGGAGACAGGGAGGCAGAGGTTCAAGTATCTCCACCAAAGATAGTTGTTATATCTAGGTTGGTCAGTGGGTTACACCTCTGATAGAACAATTCCAAACTTATAAAGCCTATGATTAACATTATTTTTTTAAAAAATGTATAAATACAAAAAGGAAAAGGGGACATGGGATAGGGGTTTCCTAAGGGGGATGGGGGGGAATGGGGAAAGGGGATGCCATCTGAAGTGTAAATAAAATATCTAATAAAAAAAAGGAAAAAAAGAATTTAACATTACGAAGAAAAAAATAAATGATAATAACAGATAAGTAAAAAAAGAAAAAAAAGATTGAAATATGTTGATATGACCCCTCCACAATTTTTCAGGTTCAACAAAAACGATAACAAAACAAAAGAGAGAAGATGTAAACAGTTTTAAACAACATCCTCTATTCCCTGGAGTTTCAATTATAGTAATTCTGCATATTAATTTAAATAAATCAGCTAACTTCTTGTTAGGGATACTTTCTTATGGTTTGGTCCCTGTCACTCACCTAATTTGCAAAGGTCTCATATATCTTATTTTGGATTTCTGTCCAAAACTCTCATTGCCACCCAGTTTTACCTAAAGAATATGATTTATAGAAGAATCTCATAGCCAGTTCCTTTGAAGTTGGACCCATTTCAAGTGCTTCCTGCCTAGATTGTTATCTATGGGGTAAAAATTGTAGCACAACACCTCAGCAATGATTGATTCAGAAGGAGCAAATGATCTATTGGAAGCTTCTATCCTACTGTCAAGTGAAGAACAGAGAGGGAGAGAGGTCTGTGATGCAAAGTCCAAAAAGGGGAAGTAGAAGATTGAATATACAAACAAATATTCAGATGAAATACAATTTAGGTTGCAGTCACTGATGTTTTCAGCAACAAAGTACCAGTGATATATCATGAGTCAGGTGACAACTTATTTCTTTTGAAAAAGGCTTCCAAGTTTGTACATGATCATAGAGTGTTTGGGGTGTTGATTAAAAATTACCCACAATTTTTCAGAAATTGAATGTTAAATTTATTTAAAAATTCCACATTTTTAATAAGATTACTAACAGAGAATAATTGATGAATTTATTATTTACCAACACAGAGTTTAAAATCAAATAAATAGGCATTTGCACAAAAGTAATGAAAGCATTGAATTTTATGTTCAATTTTTATTTTTGTACATTGTTTAACTGTCTAATAGTGAAATGCAGTCCTGGCTGGCCTCAAACTAACAATCCACAGTCATAGCCCTCACAAATGCTAAGATTATACCACTGTGCCACAACATGAGTTGGACTCTTGTTTTAAAATATGGTCTTGTGCATTCTTGGTATCATTAGGACATTTTCATATAATAGGTAATAAACACATAGGTCAGTTTCTAAGCAAAACATTAAAAAGTCTGTTTCAGTTTTAAAGTTATTGCAAAATGTTTTTGTAATGTGCCCTTTTGTATTAGATTTACTTAGAAATTGTGAGCAGAAAGCAAAACTGAATGTAATCCCTCAGGAGGGTCATTTGAAACAACAGTTGAAGTTCAATAGCGTAAAAATTATTTACCAAATGTAACATCTTTCTAAACTTAGCAATAGTAGGCTGAGAACTATTATGAGAAAAATGTTAACGCACTAAAATATAACTAATTTAATAAAATAATAAATAAATTTTGAATAGATAATTTAAAATAAATAGATGATACTTGGGAATAGTGAAAAATTTCATTTAAATAGGAAATGATTCTACTTGGTAGAAATCTTGACTACTATAAATAGAGCAACTTTTTCTAAGTTAATATGTAAATATAAAATTGTTTATGTCATTTCTAAAACTTTATATTGTAACTGTTCAAATTTTCAGTATCCTAAGGCCTTATCACATTTAGTCATATACCCAGAATTTAGTTCATATCTAATTATAAAAATGATTAAAACTTTAATGAGTATATTTTTAAATTTATCATTACTCACTTTGACTTTAATTAGATCACATGAATATTTTTATGTTCCTAATGAATGAGAAATTTAAGGTTTGTCAGTATTTATAGCTTCAGTGTAGTCCACAGTTAAGAAGGCTATTAAGCAAAACTTTTGAACTGAGATTTATTTTATTCATATAACTTTCTAGGCCACAAGTTGAGCATACAATGAGAACGCTTATTTCAACATTTTTTGTCATTTAAAAAATATATCCTGATTTATAATATTCCCAGTTAAAGAATTAAAGATTTCAGTGTCTCATATTTGGCAAACTGCTTTATAATTGCTCTAGACATTGCCATTTTGACTTAAGACATAATATATTTATTAAATTGCTAAGATATGTCTTGCGTGGATTTGAAGTACACATTTCATGTAAAGTTTCTCCTCATACAATACATATTTACAGGTATCACTATAGTAGTTGATAGTCTTTAGGTACATACAAGGAATACGTGGATATATGTTAGATTTACTCCCACCTTTGTAAGGAACCTTCATCTTCATTTGTATAGATACTGCACTGGTTTGAACTCTCCATAACAGTGAATATGTGTTTTGGTTTAAACATTTCCATATATATATTTGCTGTTATTTTGCTAAATCATATCACATTAACCATTCTATTGAGTATAAATTGAAATATCAAAGCACTTTTAATTTGCATATTATCATAACTAGGAGGTTTAAAGACTTTTAAATTAGTTTAAATAATTTTTATTTTGTCTTATGCCAAATGCTCATATTTTTTGTTTAGATTGGATTTTGTATTTTTAACATTTTTGCTTGTTAAATTCGTTGTATATTTTGTAGATATTAAACTTTTGGGTGTGTAGTTGGCAAAGAATTTTTTCAGTTCTGTGGACCACATCTTCACCTGAGTAATGGAGTTCTTTGCTGGAAAGAATTGTTTTAGGTAGCATAAATTGACTCCTAATGACATTCTGCTCTTCTCAGAGATCAGTGCCTTAGTCAGACATCATTAGAGAATCTTCCTTCTGCAGAAGATGGAAACAGATATATTCAGAAATGGTGCTTAGAGAAAGATATCTTGGAACAGTCAGATATAAATGGGATGTATCTTTCAAAACCCTACCCCCAGGGCTCAGGGATCTCATAGAATAGGAGGAAGAAACAGAATAAGAGCTTGAGGGAATGAAGGACACCAAGAATACAAAACCTTCTGAGTCAATATGGTCAAAACTCAAATGAGATATGAACAGGGCCTGAACAGGTCTGCAACAGGTTCTCTTCCTATATACCATGCTTCCTATTTTTGTGTTTTAATGGAATTTTTGAGTGAGAGAGTTAGTCTATGATCCTGTTGCCATCTTTTCTGGTTTTTTCCTTCTTTTGTTTCTCCAGTTCAATTTCAATTTGATAGCTTTTGCTTTACCTTATTGTATTATTAAAATGAAGAATCATTTTAGTTTTATGAAACCAAATTATTGTTGATTTGAGATCCTAGACTATCAGGGCACTTTCTTTTCAGAATATCTTCTCATTGGTGAAGAGTTAACCATGTTCCCTACATTCTCTTCTATCAAAAAAAAGTGTTTCTGGTCTTATGCTGAGATGCTTAAGCCACTTGAGGTTGAGTTTTGGGCACAGTATGAGATAAAAATGTAGATTTATTGTTCTACATAAATCTATTGAGTTTGATTATCACAATTTGACAAAGATGGTAACTTTTCCCCAATGCATATGTTTCCTTTTTTTTTTTTTTTTTTTTTTTTTTTTGTCAAAGCAGGTGGCCATAGAAGCATAGGCTCATATCTTTATCCTCAGTTCTATTCCACTGATTAACATTGCTGTATTGTACCAGTACAGTAGTGTTTTTTTTCTGTATCAACTTTGATTTGTATCTTTAGAATTTCTTTTTAAAGCTTACATCAACAGATATCTAATTGCATGCTTTATAGAAATTAACTATTTACCTGTGCATTTCAAATATTAAATATTCCTAATTATTTCATAGATCAGTGTTTATTTTTTCTCTACCTTTAATATTGGTGTTATTTTCATAACATAATATTTTAGGTGAATTTACACATGCAATCTTTATTTATTCCATCTAGTAAATGATTAGTATTATTTTCTATTTTTCATTTACTAGGTTTTTATAATTTGGAAATAAAAATCTTTTAATGTGTTTTTAAAAGAGAGATTAAAATTCTCATATGTCCATCTTCATAGGTATTCTATAAAATGATTTTAAATCAATGGAAAATAAAGCATATGAAGATATTAAAGTTACATATATATTCATACAAAATAAGATATTTTCTTTCCAAGAAGTTTGTATATTACTCCATATGTTCAAATCGTCTTTAAAAATAAACATTCCAGTACATATATTTAAATGTTATTTATTTTTATTACAATAAATATATTATACACCATGGCTGAATGTTCATAAGAGTTCAGTTGGGATGAATCTGTTGTTTGGGTTGTGGCTTTCCCTCAAAATTGCATATGACATTTTATAAAGAGTACTGCAGAAATTTCACATTCCCAGTGTATTCCCTCCAGAATAAAGTCCTATCACCATTTTCTAGAACCAGCACACATGTGGGGCCTCTGCTCTCTGATAACTATGGATAAGAATGCCATGTTCTCCAGAATCTTTAGTAAGCATGAACAGTTTTTTTTCATAATGCCATCCTGCCTTGTGACTATATAAGCTCTACCTGAGATGCCAAATCTGCTCATTCTAACTATCATCTCCTGGCTGATTGTTTATGGATTATTTGTTGTATAGCAACAGGTAACAACATACCTTGTTATAGGAAATATAGAGAACTGCATTTCTTTCATATATTTTTATGTCTTTAGATAAGGATTAAGTGATGTCAGCAATAAATCCTGCCTTTATTTAGTCCTATTTGTCCTGACTAATGAAAGCAGTATTATAATTGTAATCTTGATGAAAGATGGTAGAATAACAGCATTTAATGGTTCAAAAACTTACAGACATTTTCAGAATTCAAAATTGGTTTTAAAAAGTGACCAGCAGGCCTGTCTCTACACATATGATATTTTCTGCATCTATAAACAATGAGTATGTACATTCTTTTGTTTTTAGGCACTGTATAGTGAAATATAAAATGAATCTCAGCCACATTCATAAGAACAAGGCTATCTATAGATTAATGCAAGTACATATCAGTTCATAAGGGTAAAACATGTCAATTTGAGATCAGGAGAGCTTTTATACTGAACTACTGCATAATATATGACCAATCTTGTTTATTTCCTTAAGTTTCCCTAAAGTCTATTTCCATAGAGCATACAAAACTATACTCAAAATTGTAATGTAGAACACAAAGATTTTCAGTTCTTGCAGTTCAAGATGTAGACAGAAAAATTAAAATTAAAGAAAGAATGAAAACAGCTTGTGGGAAACTGACCTTGAATATGTGAGACCATCACAGAAAAGCAAAAAGTTCTGGGTCATTAAACATAGCCACAGGGAACAAAATTAACTCCGCCTTGATGAGGAATGTGACTTGAGGTTGCCTCAGAAGAGAAGTTAATTAGTGCAATCTTACCAAAATGTGTTCTGATCTAAATGAATTCCATGGTACCAGTATCCATCCAACTACATCTAATTATTCATTTATTTTTACACTTCACCTTATAACAAAAAGTGACTTCAAATATAAATATGAGTAATCAAATGAATTTTAATAGAATTATAAAACAGAGAAATGAATCAGTAGACTCACATAAAAACAAAGAATTAAGGCAATAATGACATTAATCTGATTCTGAAATCTCTCTATCACTAAAAAATCTGTATTATTAGTATATCTAAATAACTTCAGTAGTGCAACTACTATTGCCAAATATGCTCTTGATTTTGAGATGGAAATTTGCAGATAAAGTTAAAATATGCAGTGTGGGCATGAGAAAATGCATGTACTAGGGACTTAACTGTTGTAGAGGGATCAAGGACAGGTACAGTATATACTGCATATAAAATTTGGACAATTTATTAGAGCAATCATAATAATAAAGTTTTCTTGAGTATTCATAAGGTTCTCTGAACTAGAAGAGAATATCCTTAGGCAAAAATGTTTAAACTAGTGCATTGTACCTTATTGATATACGTTTCATTGTGCTACAAGCATCTATAAATGTAACTGTCAGTTTAGTTGAGGGATGTAGCACATCAACAAAGTCAGCTAACTAGGATAAATTCCAGATCTGTTAGTGGCACTTAATGTTGTGTTATCTTCAACTTGACACATAGGAACATCAAGGTTCAGAGACTGCCTTAAGATACAGGTGGAATTGACCTGTAAAAAGCTACAAATTAATTCAAGTTAACTTAAAGTATCAACTACTTGGTTTCTTTAGTTATATTTCTCATTTATTTATTAAAGTGTGCTTAAAAAATTTTAAAACCTTTACTCAAATTTTTATGGATATTATGGATATTCAATTCCCAAGAGTATGTTGAATCTATCTGTTCTTTATGATATGTTTAAAGCAATGTTTCCTTTTCCTTTCTTTTACTAAAAAGGTTTTTATACAATATATTGTGATTAATATTTCACATCTACCAAACCTTCACAATTCCTTCCAAACTACCTTCTTTTATGGAGCCATACCTATTCTATCTCTTGTTAGAAAACAGAAATCAAAAGAATAATATCATAACTTGGAAGACAGAGCATAAAGTGAGGGAGGAGTTTGCCATCCCACAGTCAAAATTCTAACCCATAATTCTTCCTGTCTGAAAGAACTGCAGGGACAGAAATGGAGAGGAACCTGAGGAAAAGAAGTTTCAGTGACAGACAGACCCAAAGTAGGATCCAGCTCAAGGGGAGGTCCCAAAGCCTGACACTATTACTGAGGCTATGGAGCACTCAGAAAAAGGGACCAATAATGACTGCCCTTCAAAAGATCCAACAAGCAGCTGAAAGAATCAGATGCAGATATGTGTACCCAACCAATGAACAGAAGCTGCTATCCCCTGTGGTTGAATTAGGGAAAAGCTGGAAGAAGCTAAGGAGGAGGACGACCCTGTAGGAGAACCAGCAGTCTCAATTAACCTGGACCCCTGAGATCTCTCAAACACTGGACCACCAAACAGGCAGCTTATACCATTTGATATGAGCTCTAATAATATACAGCAGAGGACTGCTGGGTCTGGATTTAGTAAGAGAAGATGCACTTAACACTCAAGACACTAGATGCTCTTGGGAGTTTAGAATTCTGATGGGGTAGGGTCTAGGGGTTGGGGACATCCTCATGGAGATTGGGGAGGAGGTATGATATGTGAAACAGTCATAGGCTGTACTAGACAGGGAATAAAATATGGAGCTTGAAATAAATAAATGGATTTTTAAAAGTATAATAACAATAAAATTAAATAAAGAATAAACATCATAAGAGGACAAGACAAAGATAAGCAAAAGAGACACAGAAATCATGAGAAATATATACAGATACAAAGGCATACAAAATAACAAATGCAGAAATTTCATGAAAACACAAAACCAGAAGCCATATTATGAACACAAAGGATAAAAACAAACAAATAAATAAACAGACAAAATGAAACAAACAAACATAAAAAACAAAAAAAAAAAGCTGTGATACAGTGTGGGACAAAGAACTTCCAAGTATTGCTCTGATCTTGAATAAAATAATTTTTATTTACTAAGAGTTAGCAATTAAGATAACTTGTAGCAGCATGCCCTGGGCCTGTACTTTTCTGCACCAGAATGGGTCCTAGAGCTGAAGGAAAAGTTGAGAGAGGCCATCATCACTAAGGTAAATAATGTTCTCTATTTCTGCATGTGAAACATATCACACTGAAAGTTTAAATGCAATCAAATAGATATTTTATATTTTCTAATTAATTTGTGAATGTTACCGTATTTAAGTTAAAATCTCCAAATATTTTAAATAACTGTAATAACATAGTTCATTTTTACTTGTCATATTTTCCACTTATGTGCTATTTTCCTATCCACTTTTTCTCCAAGTTACTCTTTATCTTCCTCCACAGGAATCTCACTGCAGCCCACAGAGCGCATGCACCCCTTATTTGTCCCTGTGTCTATGCCTAACTTATTACTTCTGTAAGTTATGTTTTTGTGTGTCTCTTACCTGTATCTTATTCTAGGTTATCTTCTTCCCTTCTTGTACTTGTTTTGCCCAGAATCAAGATGCACACGCCTTTATTCAGAGAGAGAAATAAACATGGGGAGATGTAGTGTGGAGTTTTTACTACCCTGATTTATGCTCCTGGCTGATTGCTCTTCCAACCACCCAACCAGGCAGTTTTGGGATCAGCAAATGAAAGATACACACACATTAGCCTTATTTTTAATATGTTGAACAAACTCAATGGCTGGGAACTTCTAATTCTCTCGCCTGCTATCCCAGGTATAATGGGGAAGTGGTCGGTGGCCACTTACCAGAAGTCTTACAAGGGTGACTGGCTTTCTTTCCTGCAGCTCCTATGTTCCAACTGTCTCCCTGCAAAATATGTCAATTCTCCTCCTCTTCCTCCTCTTCCTTCTTTCCTCTTCTCTTCCCTTCCCCCTCCTCCTCGTTCTTTTTCTCTTCCTCACTGTCCTTCTCCCCCACTCCTTTTCCAGTATAATAGCCTACACAACTATCAGGGTCCCGCCCAGTGCACAGATTCAAACCAACAGGGCTGAAGCAATTGATACCTGCTAGCAAAGAGAGACACATATGCTTCATATAAAGTCCCACTGGTACATCAGTCACACTCCTATGCCCAGGAGTATTAGACAATATAGAATCTGAATTTTTGTAGGTTATTTTTGTTGTTGTTGTTTTGATGTTTCTTTTCTTGATAGCCATTCTGATTGGGGTGAGATGAATTCACAACTTAATTTTAATTTACATTTGCCTGATATTTATTGGTATTATCTGCTGTTAATTTTGGAAAACACCTTTTGTTCTTATCCCATTATTAGTCCCATGTTGATGGTGATATTAGCTTTATCAGTGTTTATTTTTATAGTTAATTACATATTCTCGATACCAAGGTTCTCTCTGATGCACAGTTATCTAACATTTTCTTCTATTCTGTAAGTTTCCTTTCAGTCTGATGATTTTGTTGTTTGTTGTGAGGTAGCATTTTAATTTAATGCAATCCCATCTGTCCATCTTTTAGGTTATAGTTGGTGCTACTGGAGTACTTTCAAAGTTCTATTTGTCTGTACCTTAAGAAGTATTTTCTATGATTTCTTCTAGAGTTTTAAAGTGTCAGATCATGTAGTACATCTTTCACATACTTTCAGTTGAGTTTTTTCAGTGAGAAATACTGATCTAGTTTTATATTTTCACATGGGATATACAGGACTTCCAACAAAAATTGTTGGTGAAATTATCTGCTTTCATTATATGTATTTTTGAACATTTGTAAAAAAAATTAAGTGACTGTATTTATGTGAGGCTGTATCCCAGTCTCTCTCTATTTTATTCAATTTGTAGTGTTTTGTACCATAGCCATGACAACATTATTGCTATGATTCTGTATCATAATTTGAAACCAGTGTTAATCTTTAGAGTTTCATTGGTTACTTCTCTCATTGCTAGGGCAAAATATGTCACAAAACACTTAAAAATGTTAATTTTTGCTTAAGATTCTATATAATGTAATTGAATATGGCATTGTATGGTATCAGAAGTAGTATGTGGCTGGTGCCATTGTCTTAATAGCCAGCCACATGGCTATGAAAGAAAGCAAAGTGGAGTAAAGAATAAGAGCCTAGGGTAAGAAAGTGGCAGTGAGTCTGTCTCAGTTCCAGTTCTTGGACTGATGGTGGCCAACTGCTCTAGTACTTATTCACTACTTGTATTAATTTTAGGACCCAAACCCATGGAATGGTAAGCCATACTTCTGATGTCTTTTCAAGTTTAAATAATCTACAATTGTTTCCACATGTCAACAATGAGATTTGTACAGCATGATAAGTAAGGGTCTATTTGCATTATTCTAAATGCAGATATCCAGTTAGACCATCACCATTTGCTGAAGTTCCTTTCCTTTTTTCTATTGCATGGTTTTGGCTTATTTTTCAAAAATCAAGTGTCCAAGGTATGAGGGTTTATTTCTGGGTCTTTGATTCTGTTCTATTGATAAACATGTCTGATTTTATGAAAATACAATGTGATCCCAGGGTGTGGTGATACCCAAGGGAGCTTTCACTTCTCTGAGAAAAAGGGGAGAGGGGACTGGGAGAAGGATTTATAAGGATAGGACTGGCAAGAAAGGAGGAGGTGCTTCTATAGGATCGAAAAGGAAAGAAAGAAAGAAAAAAAGAAAGAAAGTAAGAAAGAAAGAAAGAGAGAGAGAGAGAGAGAGAGAGAGAGAGAGAGAAAGAAAGAAAAGAAGGAAGGAAGAAAGAGAGGAAGAAAGAAAGAAGAAAAATGCTTTTATTTCTACTTTTCCTATGCCTATCCCCTAATTATCAGTTGTCTTATTGTTTTAGGTAAGTTTCCATACATTATATTGGAAAGGAATGGAGATAGTGTACATCCTTGTCCTCTTCCAAATTTCTCTGGAAATTCTTTTAAAAATTCTTTTATTCATTTACATTCCATCCATTGCCCCCCTCCCAGTCTGCCCTCACATAATTTCCATCCAACTCCTTCTTTCCTCTGAGAACGAGTGCTCTTCTTCTCCCCACCTGAGACATCCTCCTTCTCCAGGGTCTCAAGTCTCTGAAGGATGAGGCATATCATCTCCCAATAAGGCCAGACCAGACCATACTCTGCTATATGTCTGCAGGGGGTCTCAGACCAGACCTTATATGCAGTCTGGTTGGTGGCTCAGTCTCTGGGTACTCCCAAGTGTCCAGGTTAATTGATACTGCTGGTCTTCCTATGGGGTTGCCCTCCCATTCAGTCCTTACACTAATTTCTCCATAGTGGTTCCTAACTTCAGTCCAACGGTTGAATATATGTATCTACATATGTCTCAGTCAGTGGCTGATATGGTCTTTCAGAGGACAGCCATGCCAGGTTCCTGTCTGTAAGTACATTATAGCATCAGTAATAGTGTCAGGCATTTTGTGCCCTCCCCCCCATAAATGAATCCCAACTTGGGCTGTTCACTGCACAGTCTTTCCTTCAGTCTCATCTCCATTTTTGTCCCTGAAATTCTTTTAGACAGGAACAATTTTTGGTAAGAAATTTTGACAGTGGGTTGGTAACCCAACCCTACACTTAGGGCTTTGTCTATCTATTGGAGGTGGACTCTTTGAGTTCCCTTTGCCTACTGTTGAGCATTTTGTCCAAGGTCACACTACATTGAGTCCTGAGAGTCTCTAATATCCTGGGTCTCAGAGACTTTCTACAGGGTTCCCCCCTACCTCCTACCACCAGAAGCAACACATTTCCATTCATTCTCCTTGCCATTTGGGCTTCTCCCCTGTCCCATTCCCATACTTGATTCTGGTCCCTTTTTTGCCATCCCCTCCCCCCCAGCACACCAAGGTTTCTCCCTCCTACTTCCCTTGTTTAATCTGTTCCCCCTTCCAAGTGTGATATAAATATCTTTACTTTGGCCTTCCCTCTTGTTAAATTTCTTAAGGTCTGTTTGTTGTATCCTGTTTGTGTGGGTATACTGTATATTCTGTCTAATATCCACTCATCAGTGACTATGTGCCATGATTGTCCTTTTTGGTCTGGATTGCCTCACTAAGGATGCTATTTTAAATTTCCATCCATTTGCCTCCAAAATTAGTGAAGTAGAAGATTTTAATAACTGAGTTGTATTCTATTATGTAAATAAACCACATTTTCTATATCCATTCTGGTTGAGGAACAGGTGGATTGTTTCCAGCTTCTGGCTATTACAAACAAGGGTATTGCTATAAACATACTGGAGCATGTGTCCTTGTGGAATGGTGGAGCATTTTTTGGGTCTATTTTGAGCAGTGGTATAGCTTGGTTTTTAGGAAGAGGTATTTCTAACTCTCTGAGGAATCTCTAGATTGATATGCAGAGTGGTTGTACCAGTTTGTAATTCCATCAGCAATGGAAAAGTGTTCCTTGTTGTCTACATTCTTTCCAACATGTACTGTCCCTTGTAATTTATCTTGGCCACTCTTATTGGTGTAAGGTAGAATCTCAGGGGCATTTTGATTTGCATTTCGCTGATGACTGAGGATGTTGAACATTTCTTTAACTGCTTCTCAGATATTTGAAAAATCCTCTAATAAAAATTATGTTTAGCTCTGTATCCCATTTTTAATTGGGTTATTTGGTTTTCAGGAGGTTAACTTCTTGAGTTTTTTATTTATTTAGTTATTAGCCCTCTATCAAATAGAGGGTTAGCAAAGATTATTTTGACAATATGTAGGTTGCTTTGGGTAAAAAGATCATTTTCACTATGGTAATCCTACTTGTCCATAAGCATGGAAGGTCTTCCCATCTTCTAATATCTTCTTTGATTCATTTCTTCAGGGATTTGAAGTTCTTGTCATATAGATCTTTGTTTTACTTGGTAAGAGTTACACCAAGGTATTTTATGTTAGTTTTGGCTATGGTGAAGGGTGTTGTTACCCACTTTCTCTCTCAGCCTGGTTATTATTGGTATAATGAAAGGCTATTGATTTGTTTGAGTTAATTATAAATCCTGCCACTTTGCTGATGTTAATCAGCTGTAGAAGTTCTCTTTTGGAGCTTTTGGGGCTGCTTATGTATACTAACATATCATCTGCAAATATTGATACTTTGACACTTTCCTTTCCAATCTGTATACCCTTGATCTTTTGTTACCTAATTGCTCTAGCTAGAAATTCAAGTAGTATATATTAAATAGATAGGGAGAGGGCAGGCAGCCTTGACTTGTCCCTGATTTTACTGGGATTGCTTCTAGTTTCTCTCCATTTAATTTGATGTTTGCTACTGGTTTGCTACATATTGCTTTTATTATGTTTTATTAGATGCCATGAATTCCTGGTCTCTCCAAGACTTTCAACTTGAAGGGGTGTTGTATTTTGTTAAAGGCTTTCTCACCATATAATGAAATGATCATGTGACTTTCTTTTTGCATTTGTTTACATAGTGTATTATGTTGATGGGTTTTCTTATATTGGACCAATCCTGCATCCCTGGAATGAAACCTACTTCTTCATGTTGAATGGTCATTTTGATTTATTTTTGGATTTGGTTTGTGAGAATTGTATTCAATAATTTTGCATCAATATTCATAAGTGAAATTTCTTTAAAGTTCTTTCTTTGGTGGGTATTTTTTTGTTTCAGGTTTCAGTGTAATGGTGGCTTCATAGAATGAATTAGGTAGTGTTCCTTCTGTTTCTATGTTGTGGAGTAATTTGAGGAGTTTGGATATTAGCTATTCTTTAAAGGTCTGGTAGAATTCTGCACTACAACCATCTAGCCTTGGGCTGTTTTGGTTGGGAGTTTTTTAATAATTACTTCTATTTCCTTAGTGGTTATGGTACTGTTTAGATAGTTTTCCTGACTTTGATTTAACTTTGGTCTATGGTATCTGTCTAGAAAAGCATCTATATCATTTAAATTTTACAGTTTTCTTAAGTATAGGCTTTTTTAGTAAGATTTGATAGTTTTAATTGTTATGCCTCCCTTTTCATTTCTGATTTACTTAATGGATAAAAACTCTGTGCCTTCTAGTTAATTTGACTAGGGATTTATCTCTCTTGTTGATTTTCCAAAGAACCACCTCTTGGTTTTGTTGATTCTTTCTATTGCTATTTGTTTCTAATTGGTTAATTTGAGCCCCGAGTTTGACTATTTTCTATTGTCTACTCCTCTTAAACGTGTTTGCTTTGTTCTGTGTTGGGAGTGGCTATCAACTTTGCAGCCATCTTGAGCCATATATCCTGACATGAGACTTGGATTACAATAGCCTACAACAGCTGAGCACACTCTGATAATCTTGGTTTCGTGAGATTAAAGGTGTGTGAGATTAAAGGTGTGTAATTTAAGAGTGTGACTTAGAAGTGAGGAGGTCAGATTTAGAGACAGGACCTAAGGGCATGATTAAAGGTGTGACCAAAAAGCATGGCTTAGAAGTGAGACATATAAAAGGCAGAGGCAGACAGGAGAGAATCAGACTATATAGAGAGAATCAGACACTTTAGGGAGTACAACTAGGAACTAGGAACTCAAGACTTGGGACTTGGACTAGGGAGAGAGAGTGAAGAATAAATGGGATCGAATCACATTCTGTCTGGGCTCCATTCTCCAAGTCTGTCCTCACTCTCTCTCTTGCTGAACCCTGACCCTCGGACTGGAGCAGCAGCTTGGGTCGGGATATAGTGGCCACCAAATGCGGGGCAGCCCAGGCCTCAACATTTTGCTCAGGCCGCAACATTGTTTGGTGCCCGAACATGGGACTAGTGCGGTTTACAACAGTTCTGTTCTAAGGCTTTTCAGGTGTGCTGCAAATTTGCTATCATCAGATCTCTCTAATTTCTTTATAGAGGCACTCAGTGCTATGAAATTTTCTCTTAATACTGCTTTCATTGTGTCATATAAGTTTCAGTATGCTGTGTCTTCATTTTCATTGAATTCTTTTTTTATTTTCTAATTTTTTTATTGGATATTTTATTTACACTTCAGATGTCATCCCCTTTCCCCATTCCCTCACCTTAGAAAACCCCTATCCCATGTCCCCTTTTCCTTTTTGCACTTATACATTTAAAAAAAAAATGTTAATCAAAGGCCTTATAAGTTTGGTAACGCTCAATCAGAGGTGTAACCCACTACCCAACCTAGATATATCAACTATCTTTGACTGGTGGAGATACATGAACATCTGCCTACCTGTCTCCCTCCTCTTTCTCTCTCTCTCATCACCTAACTTCTCCTCTCCTTCTTCTCCTCCTCTCCTTACTCCTTCTCTTCCTCTCAGTACTCCTCCCACCTTAGCTCCTCCTACATATCACCCTTCCTGTTAAAATAAAACTTTTCTCTCAAAATAAAATTAGAGGATAATTATGCCAATTTGTACCAGTGAGGTACAAGATAGTCCTCCTACCCAGTCCATCATTTTGTTGCCTAACCAGAACCTCTGTCATCTATCCTAACTAAAACACTTAATTCTGAACCTGGCTTTTTCCTTGGCTTTGGAATGAATGTCAGCTGAAGACCGTCCACTCAAATCTTTTCTCTTAAGGTAAATAGCCAGGATTGCCTATGAGGCTATAAGTTTTCAACCCCATCAGAAATGCAGAATGACTGAGTTAACTATAATTGTGAGAAGCACAAAGCATAGCTTCTAAAACTTGGCCAATTTATAGAGACCTCTGAACATCTGGACACTCCCTCTACTACAAAACATTGGAACATCTGTTCTTCTGCCTTCTGGCCCAGAATCATCTGACAGAACTTAGTGATGCGGAATTATTAAGGGTTGATTACTCTGTCTAGGCAGATATAATCAGTTGACTATTCTGCAAGTGTGTCCTTTTCTGGACAGTAATTTGTCTGTAGATGAAAAGAGGCAATTCTTGTCTAGTGGTTGTCCCACAACTGGAGTAACTCCAAAGATGCTCAATTTCTTCTTAGAGTTCAATACAGGAAGCTGTCAGGAGCAGACAGGTGTCTAATCAAAATGAACATTAATAAAAAAATGTTTGTCACATCAATTCTGTGGACTTCTGACACTTTGAAAATCAACTATCCATGTAAGGTAATCTGGACTGTTGTCTGTTAACTCCACTCAGCTATTTCTAAATAAAACATAGAAAACATCCTAACAATAAACTCCAGGCCATGAATTTGCTATAGTCCCTTAACTCACAGGCTGACCATCTCAAATCTGTTTAAAAAGTTAAAGAAGGACTGGGTCTAAGCCTTGCATTCCTAAATGTGTTATACTGGTACAATGCCTATGAGAGTAACAATATTCATCTTACTTTTATATCAATAAGAAGCCCATACCAATGAAAAACCTTAAAATTTGTAATCAAAGTAAATTGGTGCCATTTAAGAATTTATATCTTCATCTTGATAATAATTGTACAATTTTCTACTAATAGGTTATGGCTATGCAATAAATCCTAGCTAATCATCTCTATTCCCACAAAACCACTAATTTTCCCTAGAAAGACAGCCCAACATTTACCACCTTATTACCCAAGCCCAGGGAATAGAGGCACTGACTCTTCATTAGCTTCTTCAAGCTGATTATAGGCATTGAGATATTAGAAGAGGAGTGGGGGGAAAAGTAAATAGATAAGCCTCTGATGCTGTGTCTTCACTGCATCCAGTTGGAATTCCCGGACCTCAGAGGTTTGAGCAGGTCTGCCCAGGTTGCTTGATTGCTTGATATACCAAGGCTGTAATATACAATCCTCAAAACAAATTTTAGTATCAAGATAATTTTTTTAAGAGGGCTGACATTTTATTAAGGATGTTGGTTATAACCACTTTTCTTTTTTTCCCTCTTTTATTAGATATAATATTTACATTTCAAATTTTATCCCTTTATCGCATTCCCCCCACCACCCAGGAACCCCTTATCCCATCCCCCTTCCTCCTGCTTCTATGAGGGTGTGCACCCACCTACCTCCTATTCCCCCTCTCTACCCTCAGATTCTCTCCTTTATTCAGTGTTCAGCCTTAATGGGACCAAAGATCTCTTAACCCACCTATGCCCAACAAGGCCATCTTCCCCTACATATACAGCTGGAGTCATGTGTCCCTCCATATGTGTTCCTAGGCTGGTGGTTTAGACCCTGGGAAGCTCTGGCTGGTTGGTATTGTTGCTCTTCTCATGGGGGCACCAACCCTTTCGGCTCCTTTGGTTTACTCTCTAACTTCTCCATTGGGAACCTTTGATCAGTTTATTGGTTAGCTGCAAGTATCTGCCTCTGTGTATGTCAGATTTTGGGAGACCTCTAAGGAGACAGACTTATCAGGCTGCTGTCAGCTTTCCCTTCCTGTCATCCATATCAGTGTCTATTTTTGGTGACTGCACTTGGGATGAATACCCAGGTGGAATGGTCTCCATACAACCTCTCCTTCAGATTCTGTCCCACACTTTGTCTCCATATTTGCTCCCTTGGGTATTTAGTTACTCCTTCTAAGAAAGACCTAGGCATCCACACTTGTTCTTCCTTCTTCATGAGCTTCATGTAGTCTGTTAGTTGAATCTTTGATGCTTCAAACTTTTGGGCTAATCTCTGCTTATCAGTGAGTAAATACCATGTGTGTTCTTTTGTAATTAGGTTACCTCACTCAGGATGTTATTTTCTAGTTCTGTCTATTTACCTAAGAATTTCTTTAATTCATTATTTTTAATAGCTGAGTAATATTCCATTGTGTAAATGTACCACATTTTTTGTATCCATTCCTCTGTTGAAGGGCATCTGGGTTCTTTCCAGCTTCTGTCTATTATAAATAAGGCTGCTATGAACATAGTGGAGCATATGTCTTTATTATATGTTGGGGCATTTTCTGGGTATATGCCCAGGAGTGGTATAGCTGGGTCCTCAGGTAGTGCTATGTCCAATTTTCTGAGGAACCTCCAGACTGACTTCCAGCGTGGTTGTACCAGCTTGCAACCCCACCAACAATGAAGGAGTGTTCCTCTTTCTTCACATCCTCGCCAGCATCTACTATCACCTGAGTTTTTGATCTTAGCCATTCTGACTGGTGTGAGGTGGTATCTCAGGGTTGTTTTGATTTGCTTTTCCCTGATGACTAAAGATGTTGAGCATTTCTTAAGGTGCTTCTCGGCCATTCGTATTTCCTCAGTTGAGAATTCTTTGTTTAGCTCTGTACCCCATTTTTAATGGGTTTATTTTGTTGTTTGGCTTCTAATTTCTCAAGTTCTTTGTATATATTTGTAATTAGCCCTCTATCGGATCTAGGATTGGTAATGATCTTTTCCCAATCTGTTGGTTGCCATTTTGTTTTGTTGACAGTGTTTTTTGCCTTACAGAAGCTTTGCAATTTGATGAGGTCCCATTTGTCGAATCAGTGTGTGGGTCTTCCTACCTATGGCTGTGGGATCAGTGGAGCCTCCAGGATGTCTCGGGCAGAATCCGGGGTCCACACAAGAGCAGACCAGGCAGAGGTCTGCTCCAGGCCTCAGATCCGGGAGACAGGTGGAAGGGGCGTGCTAGTCGCCAGGGGCAGGGGCTTGGGTATCTGCTCGAATCTGAGCGCTCACAGAACCCAGCTATGGGCTTAGGGCAGTGTGTGGGTCTTTCTACCTATGGCTGTGGGATCTGTGGAGCCTGCAGGATGTCTCGGGAGTATCTGGGGTCCACACAACAGCAGATGGGCTCATTGAATTTTATAGTCTTTTATTTATTTATTTCTTCCCTGACCATGTTATTTTTGAGTAGACCGTTGTTCAGTTTGCATGAGATGTGGGCTTTCTGTTGTTTTGTTGTTGAAGCCCAGCTTTAGTCCTTGGTAATCTGATAGAATGAGTAAGATTATTTCAATTTTCTTATATCTGTTGAAGTTCATTGTGTGTTTAATTATATGGTCATTTTTGGAGAAGGTTCCTTGAGGTGTTGAGAAGAAGATATATTCTCTTATTTTAGGGTGAAATGTTCTGTAGATATCTGGTAAACCCATTTCATTAATAACTTCTGTTAGTTTCACTATGCCTTTGTTTATTTTATACTTCAATGACCTGTCCATTGTTGAGAGCAGAGTGTAGAAGTCTCCTACTATTAATGTGTGAGGGTCAATGTCTGTTCTGAGCTTTAGTGAAGTTTCTTTTATGAATGTGGGTGCCCTTGCATTTGGGGCCTAGACTTTCACAATTAGACTAGCTTTTGGTGGTTTTTCCTCTGATGAATATGAAGTATCCTTTCCCATCTCCTTTGATAACAAGTCTATTTTATTGAATATTAGAATGGCTAATCCAGCTCATTTCTTGGGATCATTTGCTTGCAAAACATTTTCCAGCCTGGGGGTAGTATCTGCCTTTTCCACTGAGGTGTGTTTCTTGTAAGGAGTAAAATACTGGATCCTTTTTACTTATCCAGTCTGTTAGCATGTGTCTCTTTAGTAGGGAATTAAGACCATTGATGTTAAGAGATATTAAAGATTGATGATTATTATTTCCTGTTATTTTTGTTGTTGAATTTGGTATTGTGTGTGTAGGTTTGTTGTGAGATGTTTAATTTCTTGTGTTTTCTTTGGGTATAGTTACCCTTGTTTCATTGAAATTTTCTTCCATATGGCTGGATTAGGAAAAAGATATTGTTGTATTATTTTTCATGAAAAAAAATGGTTTCTTCATCTATGATCACTGTGTGAATATTTTCTATGGTATCTTCTATGCCTGATATTCTGTCTTCCATCTTTTGTATTCTGTTGGTGATGTTTGCTTCTGTAGCTTCTGATCTTTTTCCTAGGTTTTCCTTCTCCAGGATTTCCTCTTTTTGTGATTTCTTTATTGTTTCTGTTTTCATTTTTAGGTGTTTTGTTCAATCCCTGCCCCTGTTTAATAGTGTTTCCCTGTATTTCTTTAAGGGATACATTTGCTTCCTCTTTAGGGGCTTCTATTTACCTATGTTTTCCTGTGTTTCTTTAATGGAATTATTTATATCTTCCTTAAATGCCTCTACCATCTTCATGAGATGGCATTTTAGGTCAGCATCTTATGGTTGAGGTTTGTTTGGTTATCCATGGCTTGCTGTGGTAGAAGAACTGGGTTCTGTTGGTGCCAAAGTATATTGGCTTCTCTTGCTTATATTCTTGTGCTTGCCTTTCACCATCTGGTAATATCTGATGTTAACTGGTCTGGATATTTCTGACAGGAGCTGGCCTCCTTGGAGGTAGGTAGAGCTCTATGACCTGGGTTACATCAGGTCTCTTAGGAGGCAGGCAGTGCTGTCTCATTTGGGGAGGGGGGACTCTCAGTGCAATCTTCTTCTCTCCCTGGCTAGTATGAACCTCCTGTGTTCCTTGTTAGGGCTAACCTTCTGAGTGACAGGTAAGCCTTGGATTTGAGGAACAGGATCTGTCCAGTTGCAGAGGCAAGTACAGACCAGAAGGAGTGTGTACCTGGTCATAGCAGACACCTTGGGAGACAGGTAGGTTGACCCAGGTAAAGGAGCAGACCTGAAAGAAAATGAAACCTGGGCAGAGGCACTATAAATTCTTTGAGTTGCTTTCCATATATAACATTGTTTGATTTTGTTTTGGTGTAAATTACTTGCTGTAAATTATTTATTATGTTGAAAACTATCCCTCATATCCCCAACTTTCACGGGATTTTATTCTAAAGGATATTATATTTTTATCACAGGTCTTTTAAAAAATATAATTAGATAACCATGTGGTCTCTGTTCCTTAGTCATTGTAGTGAGTTACTTATTCACATATATCAAACCATCCTTACATCTCTGAGATGAAGCCTACATAGTCATAGCAGATAATACTTTCAATATTTTCCTGAATTTGATTTACAACTATGTTGTTGATGACTTTTATATGCTTATATATAAGGGATCTTGCTATATAATTTTTTAACAGTCTTTAAATGGTTCATATGTCAGGATACTATTTATCTTCATAGAAATAATTTGTAAATATCCTCTTGATTTATGTTTGTAAAACAATTTGAGATATATTGGAATTAATTATTCTTTGCCGTTCAGATAGTGTTTGGTAATTACTCTTCCTTTACTCATTTTGGATATTATTTCTTCTGTTTTTCTAAAAACTTCAAGTGTATCATTGTTTATAATTATGAGATCTGTTCAAGATTTTGATGTAGGTACTTAGTGCTATGAACTTTCCTTGCATAAAAACTGATTTTATTTTGTCCCATAAATTTTTATATGTTATGGTGTCATGGTAGTACTAAGTTAATGGAAAAATATTAAGAAAAAAAATTTTGTACTGGAAGGAACAATTTGAGAAATATCAATCAGAGTTTCTATTTGAGAAATATTCATCAATGTTTATACTTTAAGCTCTTTTAGAATTCTAAACTTAATTCAACTGGCTCTATAAATTTTAGAATTTAGAGATCTTTTGTAAATATTTTAATGTTTTTATTTTTGGTGCTTTCGCAAAATAAATTAATAATTACTCAATGTATATTCATTTAATATGCAGTTAATATTTAATTATACTGTTTCCCAAACTTAAACAATCCTCCCTCCTCTCTATCCATTCAAACTCTTGTTTTGTCTCTTAACTAGAAAACAAAACAAAGGTAGGAAACAAACAAAGAAAAAAAAAAAAACCAAAAAGGACAGAACAAACTGGAGTCCAATTTGATTCAGGCTACAGAGTCCTAAAAATTCATCATGCTATTCTTTCATATGGCATGAATGAAGAAATATATTACCATTTGCTTATTGATCAAACAAACTCATAAAAAAGAATTGTCTTTCACCTGCTGAAAAAAATGATCAAACCCCTTATCCTTAACCAATCTTTGCACGTGGCACATTTCATACAAATATCTTTATAAGAATAAATATTGGTTGTAAAGTTTGTATGTTAAAAAAGGAAACACTGAGAGGGCAGCCCAGACAAGATTCCTTCTCAGGGATGCTGAAATGAATGGCTATTCCAACTCCTTTTCTGATCCTACCTCAACCTACTCAGTTTTCAGATAACTGCTTTGAGAACAACTTCAAAAAGGTCTGGTAATTTCTTGTGGCCTCAGTTTATCTTGCCTTTGAGATGGTTCTAGCCAGGACTTCAGTTAAGCCCTGACCTTTTTACAAAAAGACTGGACAACAGATGATGTCACCTAGTTTTATTTTGGTTTAACCAGTTTTCTATTTTACTTTTGGCCCCCAAATAGGAATTCTTCACTCCAATTTAGCAGGAACAAAGCCCAAGAAGATTATCATCCCAGTCCCTTATGTTAGGATAGACTATTTTGTGTATTTTATACATTATAGATATGTTATCCTTTTCAGGGATAATTTACAAATAATTACAGTTTTGGACATGGATGAAACTTACTATAGAACATAGACTCAGGGATATCTACCTTTAATTTCCTCTTCTTTACCCTTTTCCCCCCTTAGGTAAAAAGCAGGGGTTAAAAAAGAAAAAAGAAGAGTTACAGTAATATCTTAAGAAATCAAACAAATATGGATGGATTATTAAACTATTCATAAATAAAAACAATTTATAGCCATCATATGACATTGATAGAAACCAAAATATATTTTGATTCAGAATTGAAGTTATATTTTCTTTCATTGGTACAGAATTTTGTATATTGATACAGGTTTAAAGTTTTCATTTGTATAAATCTTTGCATATTGATAGAAAGTTTAAGTTGAATTTTGTTACTCTTAGAGATGCATTGAACCTATGCAACTCATTTAAAAATACAAGGTTTAATTCTAGTCCTTTTAATAGCTACTTTTACAAAATGTATAGTATAATTAAGTAATTAGAGCTTATAATCAGTCAATTAAACACATAATCATGTTAGAAATTAGTATTGTTTACCACATATACATCCTGCGTTGTACAGATAATAGGTAGCTGGAAGCAGGCAAAGTTTGCTTATTCAGATATGCTAAAAATAGAAAAATATTCTTCAAAAACATCAGAGATGCATAGAATATGGCATTAAAAACAATTTTATTATTAAAAGATCTTTTGACTATGATAAATTTCTGCCTCTAATAGTACCTTCATTCCACTTCAAAGAAGATAATGAGTATCAATTATCTCCATATAGAGTTGCTTCAATTGTGTCAAGCTAGCCATGGGACAAGAATTGCCCTAACTTTATCAGCAGACAAAATACTTTCCAAAAAGACAAATGGATACAGCAGGATAGTTGACTGCTAAGCTCTGCCAATACAGGGTAAAATAGTCCTTCATAATTCCTACTTCATTTAAGGTCTGTCAAATATTTCAGGCTAGAAGGCTTAAGAGAGATGCTCTGATGTTATAAGGAATATTGGGAACTGTCCAGGTGGTTAGCTATCTCTGACATTTCTGAGCTTTTTGGAAGATGTGTTCCTATGATTCATTCATACGCAAATAATATATATTCCATCTCAAATCACTGACAAGGTTGAAGATTAGATAGTTATAGTCTCACAGCTATACTTAAGTTTTTTGGCATTAAAGAAAGTGTTCTAGATTTAAAAACATGGATTTAGGATGGTACTACAAGTTAAAATCAAAGATGATTTAGGAACAAAACTAAACTAAAACTTAACTCATTAAGTTAGGATAGGTGATAAAACACTATATCTAAGATGACAAGTATGATAATCTTGGTGGAATAAGTAAAAATCATGCCTTATAATTTCCACAATTGTTATAATTGTATTTAATTTACATCTTGTAGAAAATGAGCATTTTATTGGATAAAATTTTGTTGCAGTTTCGGTTGGCTGTGAATTGTGATGCTAAGAGTAGTCCCCCAAGATCTGGTTGCCTCAGAGACAACACAATTCCACAGGAAGATGCAAATCTATGTAACCTTGCTCCCAAATTATGCATGATTGGTAAATAAAGATGCTGTCAGCCAATAGCTGAGCAGAAGACACACAGATAGTATTTAGAGTTCCCAGACCTGGAGGAGGTCAGAGGAGAGCCAAGAGAGGAGAAGGTAAAGGAGAAGAGGGAGAGAGAGAGAGAGAGAGAGAGAGAGAGAGAGAGAGAGAGAGAGAGAGACAGGCCATGGATTATGAGTTAAGAAAACATGGCCCTGAGGACTGGCAAATTGGAGTTAAGAGTAGACCCAATGAAACCTTATAAGTAATAACTACTTAGGGTTATCTATAAGAAAGTAGATTCTAATAATATAGAAGGTGGATATCTACCTAGGTCTTGTATATTTTAAGATTTATTGTAAATATAAAGGTTCTGTGTGATTCCAAGAACTGCTTGCAGATAGGAGCCTGGTATAGCTGTTCTCTGAGAGGCTTTGCCATCACCTGACTAAAAAGGATGGAAATACTCACAGAAAACCATTGGACTAAGCCTTGAGACCCTAATGGAAGATTTAGGGGAAGACTGAAGGAGCTGAATGGGACTGCAACCCCATAGGAAGAAAAATATGAACTAACTAGGCCCCTCAGAGCTCTCTGGACTACACTACCAACCAGTCAGTATACATGAGTTAGTCCTAGCTACATATGTAGCACTTTATGTGGCACCAATAGGAAGGAAGGAGTTTAGTCCAGTATAAGCTTGTCCCCTCAATGAGAAGTCATGCTAAAGGGGTGAGACAAGAGTGGATGGGTGGGTGAGTACCATCTTAGAGACAAAGTAGATGGTGATGGTGGGGGGCTCTTGTGGATGGAAAACAAGGAAGGGAGACAGCATTTGGAATGTAAATAAATAAAATAATTATTAATAATCAAAAACAATGTAAGTTAAAGTAAAAATTAATTTCTTGAAAAAGAAGGATACACTTCTACACACTATTTATTAATTAGTCAGTTGTGTGACAGACCACTCATTACAGGCCAGTATTATTTTTGGAGCAAATTTAATGTGAAGAGTAAGAAAGAAGCACATGTTGCATGAAAGTGTTTTAGTCAATACAACAGGGCAGTGCATGTCAGAGTTCTCAGTAATGGATGTAAGGATGAGTTCATGGCAGTCAAAATAAAATGTACATTTCAGAAGGAAAACAGCAATGACAACACCTAGGAAGTTCTAAACAACACCAATTATTCATATTACTATGCTAGTGAAATGACTATTAAGAAAAAAAGTCATTTTTTCATCAGTTCAAGACTTCAACACATATGAGGTAAAAGCAAATGTACCCCAGTTGCAATCTCTCTCTCTCTCTCTCTCTCTCTCTCTCTCTCTCTTACAATATACATATTACAATGTGTGTGTGTGTGTCACAAAGGTTCTTACAGTGACTTTAAGTATTGTAGATATCATATTTCAATTGTACTTTGTTTTTTTCATTTTCTCTTGTATATGTATTAGATTATAATGCAATTATATAATCAATCTCTTTTCTTTCCTCCAAGCCCTCCCATATATCTCTATTTGCTATTTTTTTCAATGTGGAATATGGACACCCATGGTTTAGAGTGAGTGAAGGAGAACTGAGCCTCCTATGCTCAAAACAAGGACCACAAGAAAGGCACTCCTCTAATCTTATCACTTTCTCTCTCTCTCTCTCTCTCTCTCTCTCTCTCTCTCTCTCCTGCCCCCACTGGTTATGGAACACTGTTCATTTCTTCCAGTTTTCTGCTTCCGGTTTCCTTCACAGCATCATTGTGTGACATGTACTGGTCAATAACTTTTAACAGAATTTATTTTGAGTTGCTTCTGTGTGGGTTTCAGACTTTAGTATACAATCTTTGCTTCTTTATTTACATCTTTTGGTAACAGATCTGAGGAAAAGGATTACATCAAAGGGCACATAAATTTTTGAGGGAGTAGACCTACAGAGGCAACAACCCACTCCAATATACAAATAGGCATATTTTTAGTTGGCATTTTTGCTTTTATCCTTAAAGTGTTATTGAATTTTGTACAGAATGATTACCTATACATGAAAAAACTGTCTCATTGAAACATGTAAAAAGAACTTATTTTTTCTTCCTCAAATGCTGTAGATCATTACCCTTTTAATGATAATTGTTCTTCCATTATACATGAAGCCATCTGTTCAATTCCTGTAGAGATCACTAGAAATACTGTAATGATAATAAAACTCAAACCCATTTTGATAAGTTGGAAATAATGAAAGACTCTGTTTATATTGCATGTTATTATTTTGTAATGCCACAAAAAGCTAAATATATATCCTTTTGGTAACTTATATAACTCTAGGTTCCTAATTCTTAGCAAAAATCCATTTTTTGTGGGGATTATAGCAATAAAAATATATTGATCAATGCCAAGAATCTAAAAAACACTTTCAAAACTGTATGTACATACCATTTTGTAGAAAACTAACTAGAGTTGAGCTTTGGAAAACTTTTTGTCTTAAATGCCTATTTTAATTGAAATTGAATTGCATAACTAACTTTCTCAGATTTCTCCCTCCAGCCTCTCCCAGTTACACTTCTTCTAACTCCTTGAAAAACCTCCAACTGATAGGTCCTTTTTCTCTGATGATGATTATTATATGTATATATACATGTGTATGTATACAAATATATTAATAAACTGCTAAATTTGTGTTTATTTTTGTTTGTATATGGTTTTAGAAAAGACTAGGTTGCATTGGACAACAAATAAAATGCCCATTCCTGTGAGAAGCTAATTCTGTTTTTCCAGCATACATTAGTTGCCTGAAGTTCACTATCTTGAGGTAAGCTTCCAAGCAACTTTTCATTTTCCACTGTAGCCTGTTTACTGGTATTGTTATTAGATAAATATTCTTTATGCTATCATTTCTAAGAATGAGTGTTTTACAGCAAACTTTGTAGTATTTTGGATCTTCAGTTTTTCTATCTTATGTACAAGAATGACCCATGAGAAATAGATGCAGGAACTTTAATGCAGACATATTCATTGCAGCTAGGTTTGCCACAGTCTATTGATCACTACATTAAATTTAGTTGTGGTTTTCTTTGATGGTCTCCATTTGATGTAAAAGGAGTTGCTTTGATGAGGAGCAGTCACTATACTTTTACTGAAGTAAAAGGAACAAATGGCTGATTCCAGGACAGGCTGTAAACCTGGTTCAGGAGACCAGGCCTTAGTTTCTCTTTTCCAGATCTGGGCAACTCAGTTACTGGAACAACTGCAGGCTTATGTAAAAGGGTCCCCTCCCCAGTTTCTAACAGGACAAATAGCCTAACTTGCTCCCAAGAGATCAAGAGCTACTCCTCTTTGGTATGAAACAAGAATAGTTAGTCTGAATCATAGTATCACCCAGACTCATCAACCAAAATTTAGATTACCTACCACTCCTTATTTTCTTGGCTCTAAAACTGAATCTGTGAATTCAGTCCAGGTCCTTCCATGTCTACAGAATTGGGCCCATGCATGCAGGAATTTGTTCAATAAATATTCAGTTCCACTATCAATTCATCTGCAGAAACATTTAGTATGTTTCAATTTTCTGGCTTGTATGAATAGGGAACAATGAAGATTTTCTATAGAATAGGATAGCAAGTTTACTTGGGCATATGCCAATATGTAATATATCTGCATCATACTTAGTTTTATTAACATTTTATCTTAGTTTTTATGAGGATTCTCCATATGGGTCTCCATAAGCTGTACCAAATTGCATTCCCAACAAAAGTATATAAGGCTTTCTTTTACCTACTTCCTCATCAACATTTTTTTTTGTTTATTGCTTTATCTTGAGATTCTAAGTGGAGTAAGATTGAATGAAAAGTTGTTTAAACTTTCATTTCACTATTGCTAAGGAAGATGTAAATGTTTTTGGTATTTTTTAGACATATCTATTTTTTTTCCACTGTGACCTCTCTTCTTAGATCTCTAGCCAATATCCTAACTTCATTGTGTGTTTCTTTGACTCTATTTTGTTGGCCTGTTTCTAGTTCTTTTATATGCTAGATAGTAATCATCTGTCAACATACAGTTTCAAACATTCTTTCTTCATCTGTGTGTTTCTTTTTTACATCTCTAAATATTTCTCTAAAACATAGATGCATTCTAGTTTGATGAAATCCTACATAGCAATTGTTTGCCTTATTTCCTGAGCAAATGGAGTCCTTTTCAGAAAGACCATTCCTATACCTATGTCCTATAGGATACTCTGTCTGTTTTCTTCTAACAGTTTTAGTGTTTCAGATATCAAAATGAGATCTGTGAACCACTTTTATCTATTTTTTTTTTTTTTTGCAGAATGATACATTATGGTCTAGATTATTCTCCTGCATCTATTTTTTTCAGGTCCATATATTAACCATTAGAACTGTTGGGATTTGTTTGTTTGTTTGCTTGTTTTTGTTTTTATTTTTTACTTTTTTGCTTCTTTGTCAAATTATGGGAAGCTTTAGTTTTAACCATTCATACTTTCATCTTCAATTTGGTCTACATGTTTGTTTCTGTACCAGTACCAAATTACTATATTACTATATACAAATTACCAAATTACTATATTACTATAACTCTATAATATATCTTGATATCTGCAATGGCAACTCTTCCAGTATTTGATTTTATTTTACTTTTCCTCAGAATTAATTTTTGTCAATTCCATTTTTCTTTCATGTTACATGTAAATTTGGGGACTTTTTTCTATTTCTGTGAAGAACAAGATGGGTATTTTGTAGAGGCTATGTGGAATCTCTGATTTGTCTTTGGTAGGATAGACATTTAACAATATTAAGTCTATCAAACTATAAATATGAGCTTTGTTTCCATTATTTAGTGTTGCTCTATCTCTTTAGGCCTTTGAATTTTTCATTGTAAAGATGTTTAACCTCCTTGGTAATGATTATTTCAAAGCATGTTGTTGTGTTTGTTGCCATGATATCATTCTCAGTTTGCTTGTTGTTGATATACAGTAGAAAAGCTACTGATGGTTTTGTATCCCTCTTCTTTGTTAAATTATTGCTTTTTAAGTTTTATGGAGGAATATGTGGTATTTCTTATAATTAATATATCACCTACAAATAGGGTTAATTTGACTTTTCTTATTTGTATCCTTTTTAATTTTATTTTCTTTTATTATTATTCCAACTAATGCAACTGGTACTGCATCTTAAAATGACTGAAAATAATGAGCATTCGATCTTGTTTCAGATTTTCATTGGGATTGTTTCAAGTTTTTTTCCTTAAAACCATTTAGGTTAATACTGGATATTGGTTTGTCATACATACCCTTCATTATGTTCTGGTATATTCCTTCCATTTCTATTCTTTCTAGAGTTTTTATTGTGAATACATGATGAAATTTACCAAAGGCTTCTTATGCATATATTAAAATAATATTATCCTTATACCAATATATGACTTATTATCTTCATTGACTTATATATGTTGAATTTACCCTGAATTTCTGAGATTAAGCCAACTTTATTGTGATGCATGATCCAATTTATATCTGATCACTTTCACCTTGCAGGGTTTTTTTAATTGAGTAATTTATAATATTTGATTTAATTTCATCAAGGATATTTCTCTGTAATTCATCTTTCTGTTCTTGTGCCTTTACCTGATTTGAGTAATAGATGGATAATATCTTCTAGAGTGAGTTTTGCAGTGATCCTTCTCTTACTATTTTTTTTTAAGTTTAAGGATTTTATATAGTTCTGTTATAAAAGCCTGATAAAATTGTACTGTGAATCCACCTGTGTCTGGACTATATTTTAGCTGAATAGCTTTTGATAACTGTTTTTTTTATCCTTTGTTCACTCTATTTAGGTTGTTGGTTTCTTCTTGATTTAACTTTGCTAGTTTGGATGACACAAAAAATCATTAATTACTTTTAAACTTGTAATTTATTTGAGGTTCATAAGGTACCCCTTATATTTTTTTTATTACTTTGATATCTGTAATCAAGTTTCATTGTTCATTTCTGGCTCTGCTAATATGTGTTGCAAGTTTCTGCAGAGGTAGGTACATCCTCTCCCATTGTAGACAGACAAGGCAGCCTTTTGAACCAGAAGCCTCAGTCCAGCCTGTCTATGTTCATTGGTTGCTGGCTCAGTCTCTGAGAACCACCAAGTATCAAGGTAACTTGACACTATTAGTTTTAGTGTGGAGTTTCTCCTATAAGGGTCTTCATTTCTTCTCCTAACTATTCCATAAGAGTCCCTGATGTCTGTCCAGTATTTGGCTGTGAATAGCTGCATCTGTTTCAGTCAGCTGCAAGGTAAAGGCTCTCATGAAACAGTGATACTAGGCTCCTGTTTGGAAGCACAACAGAGTGTCATTAATGGTGTCAGGGATAGTTCTTGACAATGGGATGTGTCTCAATTTAACCCTGCTATTGACTGGCAATTTCTTCAATTTCTGCTCCATCTTTGCCCCTACATTAAATTTTAGACAGTACAAGTTTTGGTTAGAAAGTTTTGTGTGTAGATTGGTATCTTTATCCCTCCAATGGAGGTTGGCCTAGGTACAGGGAAGTAGCCTCTTCTGGTTTTATTTATTTTTTATTGGATATTTTATTTACATTTCAGATACCATCCCCTTTCCCCATCCCCCCCCCAAGAAAACCCCTATCCCATGCCCCCTTTTCCTTTTTGCTTTTATACATTTTTTAAAATGTTAATCAAAGGCTTTATAAGTTTGGTAATGCTCATTCAGAAGTGTAACCTAATACCCAGCCTAATATATCAACTATCTTTGACTGGTGGAGACAGCAACAACTGCCTCCATATCCCCCCTCTCTTTTTCTCTCTTTCTCTCTCTTTCTCTCTCTCATCACCTAGCTTCTCCTCTCCTTCTTCTCCTCCTCTCCTTACTCCTTCTCTTCCTCTTGGTACCCCTCCCACCTTAGCTCCTCCTACATACCACCCTTTCTGTTTAAAAAAAAAAAAAGCTTTTCTCTCAAAATACAATTGGAGCATAATTATGCCAATTTGTACCAGTGAGGTACAAGATAGTCCTAATACCCAGTCCATCATTTTGTTGACTAACCAGAACCTCTGTCATCTTTCCTGACTAAAACACTTAGTTCTGAACCTGGACCAGAACCTGGACCAGAAGGCTGAAGATCAGATGCTCCAACGTTTTGTAGTATAGGGAGTGTCCAGGTGTTCAGCAGCCTCTATAAATTGGCTAACTTTTAGAAGCTATGCTTTGTGCTTCCCATAATTTTAGTTAGTTCAGTCATTCTGGATTTCTGACAGTGTTGAAAACTTATAGTCTCATAGCCAATCCTTGCTATTTATTTTGAAAGAAAACCCTTTGAAAGGATGGTTTTCAGCTGACATTCATTCTAAAGCCAAGAAAAAAGCCAGGTTCAGTACTAAGTGTTTTAGTTAGGAGAGATGACAGAGCCTCTTCTGGTTTTATGTCTTCATTGTTATAAAGAGACCATACAAGAAGCTTACAGATAGATTGGACCAGAAAATAAAATTCTTCCACTACATAATATTCAAATGCTAAATGTACAAAACGAAGAAAAAATATTAAAAGTCGCAAGGGCAAAAGGCTAAGTAACATACGAAGGCAGACTTATCAGAATTACACCTGACTTCTCAACAAAGATTACAAAAGCCAGAAGATCTAGATAGATGTCTTGCTGACTCTAAGAGACCACATATGCCAGTACAAACTTCTATATGCAGGAAAACATTCAAACAACATAGATGGAGAAACCAAAATATTTTATAACAAAACCAAATTCAAATTAATTCATTCCAATAATGTAGCCATAATGAGGATACTAGAAGAATAACTTCAACACAAGTAAACTACAACCAAGAAAACACAAAAAATTAATCATCTCACAACAAAACTGAGAAGAGAAATACACACACACACAGACACACACACACACACACACATGCACATACACACACAATCAGTATCACCAACAATATCAAATAAAAGGAACTAACAATCATTGGTTACTAATATCTCTGAACATCAATGAACTCAGTTCCCCAATAAAAAGACACAGGCTAACAGATGGGATAAATAAACAGGATCCACCATCCTGGGCATGCAAGAAGCACATCTCAGAAACAAAGATAGACACTATGTCAGAGTAGAAGGCTGGAAAAATGTTTTCTAAGAAAGCAAACCCAAGAAACAAGCTGGAGTACCCATTCTAATATCTAGTAAAGTAGACTTTCAAGCTAAAGAGATGGGGAAGCCTGCTTCATAATCATCAAGTAAAAAATCCATAAAGATGATGTCTCAATTCTGAACATCTATCTTTCAAATGCAAGGACACCAACATTTGCCAAAGAATTTTTACTAAAGATCACATCACACATTGAATCCCACACAATAATGGGGGAAGGAGCTTCAACTCTTCACTCACAAATGAACATAAAAGAAACAGAAACAATAAAATTAGCAGATGTTATGAACCTAATGTATCTAAAAGATATCTACAGAACCTTTCACTCAAAACCAATCTATCTCTATCTATATCCAATCTATCTATATCTAATCTATATCTACCTCTACCTCTAACTCTACCTATATCTATTTATGTATTTATATCATCTATATCTATATCATCTATATATCTATATATCTATATATCTATATCTATCTATATATATATAGATAGATATAGATATATATGGTTTTTTTCTGAGCTTCTCACAAAATTGTTTTCCTTATTGACCTTATAATCAGGTACAAAGCAAACCTTGACAGATATTGAAACAACCTCTTCTATCTTATCAGAACACAATGGATTAAGGCTGGACTTTAACTGTAGAAATAACAGAAAACTCTCATAGTCATAGAATCTGAACCATTCTCTACTCAATGATCACTTGGTCAGAGAAGAAATAAAGAAAAGTGAAAGACTTTCTAGAATTCAATTTTACATGTTTTGATAGAGCTATTTTTAAAGAATATCATAGAAAGTATTGTAGAAAATATAAAATAATGATGTAATTATATTCCTTGGTTCAAGACTATGTCTTTGACTTTATCTTATACATTGTCCTACAAACTCATAGATGAACGACTAAAATGTCTCGAGGAAAGCTCAACTTTGTGATAAGAAGTTGTACCTTGAAGCCTAGAGGCAGAAAGGCAAGTAATGATGGTAATGGAGAAAATTAAATCACTCACGAATAAAAAGTGTCTACCCTCTTCCTACTTGACACTAATATGTCAGGCCTTACCATTCCAATATCAATGAGATGGAGGGATTACCTTTGCTCTAGGCACTGTTATTGTCAATGATGTGATCATACATTCATAGTTTGGCTTCATATAGATGTGGAAGAATGAGCATTATAGTACTGGCTGTGATAAGTCAAAGTGGCACCTGCAGGATGTTCTTTGTCAATGTGCAAAATTTTGCTAATAAAAGAAAATTTTATGTGCACACCAAAGGCAAAGTTATATAAATAACAGAAACTGACAACACTATGAACAACAAAAGCATTCTATAGAGATAGGACAGGTAATAGTTATAATTAAGTATATACATTCTAGTTTTGATGGCATGTGAGAAAAATATATAGTTTATCTATAGTTTAACTAGAATTATTCCACATGGGGTGATAATGTTTCTGACAGAGCCATATACTATCTAACTAAAACTATAGTGACAAGTATAGAAAATCTCTCTTCAAGTTATTCATCAGTAGTGTCCAAAAGATTACCAAAATTATATGAGCCACTACCATTGTTTTTAGTTGCCTCCAAGAACTTGAAGATACGATCTAAATGCTGAAGACAACACAAACTTTGGATGTGGGAATAGGAGAAATCAGAATAAAATTGACCTTGAAGCTCCAAAGAAGACTGCCTATCATAGTTACAGGGCTCAGAGTTACTATGAAAATGCTAAAAGGTAAAAAAGTAAACAAACCTAATCAGTTGTAAAACCTGTGAAGTAAGATAATAAACAGCATGGCAAAATAACTGTGGCACTGAAATTATGATACTTAGATCTTGGAGATAACCAAAAGTAATTTAATTGGCATTAAGACCTGCTGAATAAAAAATAAATTACGTCTAGTAGTAGAAACCTAGCTAAATATCCTTGAGTAGTGTGGTACTTTGAATAGGCCTAGCACAGAGAGTGGCACTATTTGGAGGTATGACCTTGTTAGAGCAGGTGTGGCCTTGTTAGAGTAGGTGTGCCACTGTGGGCATGGGCTTTAAAACCTTAATCCTGGTTGCCTAGAAGCAGGGTCTTCTCCTGACAACCTTCAGATAAAGTTGTATAACTCTCAGCTCCTATAGCCCCATTTCTGCCTGGGTGCTGCCATGGTCCTAACTTGATGATATCAGACTGAACCTCTGAACTTGTAAGCCCAACTGAAATGTCCTTTATAAGAATTGCTCTGGTCATAGTGTCTGTTCACAATAGTAAAACCCTAAGACAGAAGTTGGTACCAGGGACTAGGGTATTCCTGTGACAGTTCTGACCATGCTTTTGTTTAGAAGAATGTGAATTTGGGGACTTTAGATTTGAGAAACAATGGAATGCTTTAAGTGAGACTTGATAGGCCATTCTATTAGGAATATGAAAGAAAAGGGAGTGATTAGGGTAATTTGAACTATGTAGATCTGCTGGCCCAAGAGGTTTCAATGGAGCAGAATATTAGTATGTGGCCCAGAGACTCTTTTTCTGATACTTTGTTGAAGATCATGGCTGCTTTCTGCCATTGGCCAAAGAGTCTATTTAAGGCTAAGGCAAAGAGTTTTAGATTAATTGATTTGGCAAAGGAAGTCTCAAAATAGTATAAATTCTATTGTGTGTTTACTAAAGTTCACTCTTATGAAGAGAATTTTAATAAAAAGGAGCAAGCTAAGAAAGGAAAATAAAATATATACAGTTCAAGTAATAAAATGGCACCAGGAAGTGAAATGGAGCTGAATCCTATGTTCAAGAAGATAAAAAGATTAAGTGTGTGGCTGTATCAGGGCAAGATCCATACCAGCTAGGCTTATTGTTTGTGTTTGCAGTTGAACAAGAAATAGTTTGGGCTTTTATCCTGGGATGAACTACAACCCAGAAATGGAGGGCAAATTTTGATCCAGATCTTGCAGCTGGAAGACACAGGCTTTTAATCCAGGTCTTGATGAAGAATGGCTATGAAAAGCTTAGGCCCAGGCCTGGTGGTACACACCGTTAGTTCTAGGAGACAAAGTCAAGTAGATCTCTGAGTTCGAGGCCATCCTAGACAAAGCAAATTCTGGGAAGAAAAAAAAAAAAAAGCTTTAAAATAGAGGCGTGGTAGTAGATATCTTTAATCCCAGCATTCACTAGAGAGAGTCATATAGATCTCGAATTTCCAGGTCAATCTACAGAGAAGATTTCAAGACAGACAACCTTAGGCAGTGAAGGAGTTAGAAAACAGAAAGTTGGTAATAAAGCAAGGGGGGCAAATTCCAGCCCCAGCAAGCAGCAGAACTCAGGGGCTTCAGCCATGAGGCTCTGGCTTTAGAATCAAGAATAGAAGGGACTATTGGAACAATTGATGCTGGTTGCCTAGAGCTAAGTAATTACTTGTTATTAAGAAAAGACTAGCATCACTGAGGTGAAATATTCTGGTGTTTTCTGAGAGCACAAAGAAGCTGTGTTCCAGAGATAACCAAGGTTGTACTTGTGCAGCAGGTGTACTTCGTAATGTGTAAGGTTCACCCAGGTGGTATGGTTTTGAAGATATGAAAGGGTCATAGAGAGTAGCTGAGTCTTGGCACTGTGACAGGCCAGATAAGTCTATGGGTGAAGGTGCAGCCTCAGTTGCAGTTGATGGCCCGGGACTGAAGGGGTCATGAAAAAAAGTTGAGGCTTGACAGCATGAAGAAAGCCTATGAGGCTATTGGTGAAGCCTAGTTGCAGCAGAGGAGCCCAGTGTATTGGAAATGCCATGAAGAACAGCAGCATCAGTGGAGTGGAGTCAATCAGAGCCTGGCATGCTACAGAGGGATGAGGATGTGATGAAAACCCTTTATAGAGGCCCAGAAGATCAAGTGTGTATCCCAGACATTGGAACAAGAAGCTGTGAAGTTGAAGTTGACTTTGAAACTCCAAGATTTTAAAGATGTTATAACCATGGGATACTTGCTGAGAAAAGCTGCTAACAGGGAGTAGAAAACATCCGAGGAGAAAGAAGTTTGGTTGCAGTCCACAAAGATAAATAAAAAGGAGTTAGAGATCAGAAGACTGCTTTGACATCAGACTTGGAGATGCAGAGTTTGAAGTTTGCCCAGCTGGTTTCTTGTCTTGTTTTAGGGATTACCATTAAGTGATTGATTGAATCTCAGAAGAAACATTTAACTTTGGACTTCTAACAATGTTGAGACTGATATAGACTGTTGACAGCAGTAAAAACCTAAGACAAGTAGCTTGCTCATAGACTCTATAGAAGATCTACTACTGCCAATTTTCTCAATAAATATAATTTCTACCTGCATTCTAGAATGTTATCTTTATACCAAAAGTAAGTATAGCATTCATCTCACATCAGTGTGCATAATATTAACCAAAATTAGATTCATTAGGTTATAAAACATGGTTCTGAATTTTAGGATGGTTTAAAGGAAAGAGCAGGAAATGGTAAATGATGTGATGCTATTGTAATTATGTATTATAATTAAAAATAAGATACTAAGTTGGGAGAAATTAGAATTAGAAATGAAACACGTAGGAGAAAGGTAGAAGAATGAGGTAAGGGTGAGTATAATAAAATGTATTATATTCACATGCATGAACTTATGAAATAATAAAATATTACATTAAATAAAAATGACACCTCTCTTTTATTATTCTCCTCTCTAGAGTCCTTTTTTACCTTCCATATATTATCTTCAGAAGATGTTTGCAATGACAATAGCTCTTCATTGTTCTAAAAACAATGTTTGCCATAGACACCAGGAAAGCACACAGTTCACAGGCTTACAATTCTGGCAAAACATCCACATATCAATAATATTTTAAAATTTGAAAAAATTAAGTATCTATTAGGATATTATTTTTACCTCATTTTTCATGCAAACTTTTCCAAGCACACTAAGATTTTATAATTTCCATAATATTCATTTTATGTGAGATTCAAAGATTTTCATTGAGATCATTACAGGTGATTTCCCCAAGCTTCTGCTCTCTGATACACATGTTTTCATAATTTATGTGGTGCTTGGTGTTTTACTTCTTCCATGGGTCCTATGCACACCTCCACAGTTGTGTCTCCATATATTTCTCTCCTTCTAAAGTTCATATTTGTAAAACAGATACAGCTTCTGTTTCATCATTAAGATATTTGCTGTAATAGACAAAGATTCCTCATGCTGGTGTCCAATGAGGAAGTTAATATCATTTGTACATTACATGGTTAAATATCTGAAAAATGACAATGTACTCAGAAATGTGTTCATTACAACTTCATGAGAGAAGACCATTCTATTTTATTGAATTCATTTGTGGTTTTCATACCTTTATTCACTGAGTGTAAATTCAGTGTTGCATCCCTACTTTTGGAGAGTGTCTATTAAAAATATAGACTTTATTCCCCAACACAAGAAGAGAGACTTAATTTTTTCATGTACTTCCTTAAATAAGTAAGTTTATTTTCTCCTTGCTAACACTGTGTGACCAAAATGGCCTAGGGTTACAAAGAAAGAGTTGAGAAAGCTTAAACCCCGGATAACTCAAATATGAGAGAACTCTCAGAGTTGGCTCCCTCCCACGATCAAAGCAGTTCTATAAAGTTGACTCTCCTCAACATGAACATTAGCAGGAATTTACTTGTATCATCCTTAGCTCCTGGCCGATGTTCTTGCTTAAGTCAAATCCAATTTATATAGTCCCTTACCACCTTGTGACTCCTCAGAGGAAGTACATAGCAAGTCCTGCCTCACCTACTGCTCCTCCTTTCCCTGCTCCTCTCCCTGCATCCCAACGACACTGCGGTCTATATGATTCTGTTACATAGATTGATGGACTGCTGCTCACACTCACAGATTCTTCACCTTTCCTCCATCTGCCAAAGTGGAGAGATCCCTATGCCAGCTTACCATGAGAGCAGAGGAAATGCTATATAAGCCCCCAGAATCCATGCCCCCTGCTCTCTATTACACAAAAGTTTTCTAATCTCTGTGACTCCATCAAGAAGGTAGAGAAAACACCACTTAAGCTTCTGGCAAACTCTGCCTCTCCCTCTGCTGTCAATAAACTTCATGGCTTTGTCATGTGTCTGGAATTTTAGTCTTCCCCAGTCAATGTTCACCCCACATGGCCCAAGTTTTTTAATTGGTACCCCTACCAAGCTACAGATTTAAAAGAACTTAAACTGGCAGTTAAGGAGGGCAGCATTTATGTCCTGTGCACTAATTCCTTCCTCCAAAGTCAAATTACCATTCTAAACATGGCCCTGGGCTGGTGGGACATCTGTCACACTTCTGTGTCCAGCACAATTTTTTACAATAAAAGAGGGGTCCCTCTTCTAAGATGAATGCCTCCAACACATCAGGTAGAATCAGCCTGGACAAAATCACATGGGGCTTTGATGAGGTCATTAGCCAAGGAACCTTTCATATGGGAGTGGAACAAGCATCACAGCCAGCATGGTATTAGGATCAGGTGCATCTCTGCCCACATCAAGCCTAGGACAGAATCACCCTGCCCTCTGGCTAATAAGACTCTGTCTCCTCCCTTTTCTTCCTTTGGAAAAAGCTGGAAGAGGCTCTTACTTACTTTATTCTTAGAACTAAAATCAGCATAGAGAGAAAAATTCCTGACACTTCTGCCAGAAACCTCCTTCTTAAAAACATGATCTTAGAGGGAATGACTTCTGAGTGCAGGGCGTGGCTGCCTTGCCTCAAAGATGAGTGCTATGATAAATAGATTGTTGCTATTCAAGACATTGGATAGGCATCCATTAGGCCGCTTCCATTGCTCAAGCTTTTGCAGCAGCTATAAAACAGAAGAGATCTTTAAAAATGTGGCAAAAGAGAACACTGAAAAAGTTAATGCCCTAAAAAAGACTCTGCCAATGAGGAACTACAATGCCCATAAGTCACTCTTCCCCTGATGCAGCAAAAGCTTCCACTAGAAAAAAATAATGTCTCTCTTATTATGCTAAAGACAGCAAACAGCTAAAGTATTTAATCTTAAAACAGGACAGCCCTGGCCCTAACAGTAAGTGAAAAACTGTTCGCATAG